>NC_012874.2:32331755-32540162 GCF_000003195.3 Sorghum bicolor
TATCGGCGCCAGCAGGGAAGATTATCAACAAGAAGAAGAAAGACGCCGACAGGAGTGGAATCGGCATAGGGATCATTGGAATTGCCCATTCTTCATCCATTGTTGGGAGGAAAATATCAAGCTCCCTACTGTCAGAGACTGCCCTGAGTGCAACGGTTATGATCGGTACGATAGGAACGATCGGCGTTATCATGATGATGAACGGCGATTTAATGGGCCGATCAGAGGAAGGGCGTCAGTTCATGATCGGCTTGGGGGCAGGCTTAGCGTTCGCGATCGGCTCGGTGACCGTGTCCAGTATTTTCCCAGGAACCAGGAAGAGCTTGAGGAGATGGCTAATGCGCGGGTTCCCGATGAGTTTATATTTTGCAGAGATGCTAACACACATCGTATGGAGTCGAGGGAGAATCGACGCCCGGCAGTAAGGCAAAGGCCACTTCCTCCATGGTGCCCTCAAGGATTAACCAAGACACAGAAAAGGAGGTTGCAGCGAGAAAGGCAGGAGGAGTTAAATAAGGGAGAAAGTTCTGAAAGTCGGCAGCCGGCAGACACTAAGAGGGAAGGTCCATCGGCAGGCGTCAACATGGTATTCATGTTGCCGATGGAGTTTCTTGCACCAGCCAGTGACGATGAGTTGGGATTTTCTGATCAGATAGCGCAGTTGGCTCTGGATCCGATGACGGCTATCTTTGAGAAACCTGCTGATAACGAGAGGCAGCATCTTAAAGCTCTGTTCCTCAAAGGAAGGATTGATGGGCAGCCAATGACTAAGATCCTGGTTGATGGTGGAGCTGCTATTAATATTATGCCGTATGCAGTATATCGGAAGCTTGGGAGAGGGGATCAAGATTTGACCAAGACCGATATGATGCTCAAAGACTTTGAGGGAAACGTGTCTCCGGTCAAGGGGGCGATATGTGCAGAGTTGACCATCGGCAGCAAAACCTTGCCGACAACCTTTTTCGTGATCAGCGGGAAAGGTGCCTACAATTTATTATTAGGGAGAGATTGGATTCATGCCAATTGTTGTGTCCCATCTACAATGCATCAGTGCTTGGTTCAGTGGGTAGGTGACAAGATTGAGATCGTCCCAGGGGATTCTTCTTATGTTATCGCATCGGCAGAAGCGGATACTTATGAAAAGACTAGGTGCATTTCAGGAGAAGTTTGGGAGAAGGATTTTCTCAAAGTTGCCGATTATGAGATTCCACCGATCCAAGCAGTCGGTTCTGACGACGGTTTTTAATGGATAGATTCGCCGATGATGGAAAATTAGGCCAGGGATTCACATCGGCCGATGATTTGGTAGAAGTAGATATAGGTAGTGGTGATAAGCCTAGGCCTACTTTTATTAGTGCTAAATTAGATTCTGAGTGTAAACGGCAGTTAACTAATTTGTTAAAGGAATATAAGGATTGCTTTGCTTGGGATTATACAGAGATGCCTGGTTTGGACCGATCAATTGTTGAACATCGGTTACCCATCAAATCTGGATTTCGGCCACATCAGCAACCAGCCCGCCGATGTAATCCTAATATTCTACCTGATATTAAGGCCGAAATCACTAAACTTATTGAAGCTAAGTTTATTCGGCAGTGTCGGTATGCCGAGTGGATTTCCAATGTTGTTCCGGTTTACAAGAAGAACGGGAAGCTTCGGGTGTGCATTGATTTCAGGAATCTCAATAAAGCTACGCCGATGGATGGATACCCAATGCCTGTCGCCGATCTACTGGTTGATGCTGCGGCTGGCCATCGGGTCATCAGCTTCATGGATGGTAATGCGGGTTACAATCAAATATTCATGGCAGAGGAGGATATTCCAAAAACCGCGTTCAGGTGTCCTGGTCATGTTGGACTATTTGAATGGATAGTCATGACTTTTGGGTTAAGGAATGCTGGTGCCACTTATCAAAGGGCTATGAATTTTATATTTCATGAGTTCATCGGCAAGATCGTAGAAATTTATATTGATGATGTGGTGGTCAAGTCTGGAGATTTCTCGAAGCATCTTGCCGATTTACGAAGAGTGCTGGAGTGCACAAGGAAGCATGGATTGAAGATGAATCCCAACAAGTGTGCATTTGGTGTATCGGCAGGGCAGTTTCTTGGTTTCATGGTACATCAGAGGGGTATTGAAATTAGTCGAAGATCTATTGATGCCATCAATAAAATAGTGGCCCCTACCAATAAAACCGAGCTCCAATCTTTGATCGGCAAAGTGAATTTTATCAGAAGATTTATATCGAATTTATCTGGGAGAATTCGTGCTTTCAGTCCTCTTCTGAAATTGAGAGCCGATCAGGAGTTTGTTTGGGGAGAAGAACAGCAGTTGGCTCTAGACGAAATCAAAAAGTATCTAGTAAATCCTCCAGTTTTAGTTCCACCTCAACAAGGGAAACCCTTCAAATTATATTTATCTACCGATGGATCGGTTATCGGCTCAGCTTTGGTTCAGGAATTTGAAGGGAAAGAGAGAGTAATTTATTATTTGAGTAGAAGTTTGATTGATGCTGAAACCAGATATTCGGCCATTGAGAAGTTGTGCTTATGCTTGTATTTTTCATGTATCAAGCTAAGACATTACCTATTGTCGGCCGAATGTGCTGTTGTTTGCAGAGATGACGTAGTCCGATACATGCTATCTATGCCGATTATGAGTGGAAGGATCGGTAAATGGATTTTAGCGCTGTCGGAATTCGATTTGCGTTACGAATCGGCTAAAGCGGTCAAAGGGCAGGTTATGGCCGATTTTGTGACTCAACATTGCGGCCTAGTGGAAACCTTGGAAATTGCACCCTGGACGCTCTTCTTTGATGGATCTACCTGTGACCGGGGAGCAGGAATCGGCATTGTGTTGGTTTCTCCTAAGGGGAGGAAGTATGAATTTTCCTTACCGATTGTTGCTACATCAACTAATAATCAGGCTGAGTATCAAGCTCTGATCAAAGGATTGGAGTTGTTAAGAGAGGTTCGTGCTGATGCTGTTGAAGTATTCGGGGATTCCATGTTGGTTATAAATCAGTTGACCGGAAGCTATGAATGCCGAAGTGAAGTTCTCATAACCTATTTCGAGAAAAGTATGCAACTGTTAAAGGAGTTCAAGAACTTCCGATTGGAGCATGTTCCCCGATTGCATAATGAGGACGCTAATCGGTTAGCCCAGCATGCCTCAGGATATCAGCCAATGATTAATGCAACGTCGGCAGTCAGTGCCGGTGACTGGAGGAGAGAAATTGTCGACTATCTAGAAGATCCATCTAAGAAAGTTGAAAGACGGGTTCGATTTCAAGCGACCAAGTATGTGCTCCTTGAAAATGAATTGTATTATCGAACTATCGACGGAATTCTTCTCCGATGCTTGGGTGATGATGAAGCCAGAAGTTTAATGGGGGAAATCCATGAAGGAGTGTGTGGAGCGCATCAGTCAGCTTTCAAGATGAAGTGGATGATCCGAAGGAATGGATATTTTTGGCCAACCATACTTGAAGATTGTTTTAGATATTTCAAGGGATGTCAAGGTTGTCAAAAGTTCGGTAATATCCAGAGAGCACCCGCATCGGCTATGAATCCTATAATAAAACCTTGGCCGTTCCGGGGGTGGGCCATCGATATGATCGGTCAGATTTATCCACCATCTAGCAAAGGGCATAAGTTCATTCTAGTTGCCACTGACTATTTCACTAAGTGGGTCGAAGCTATTCCCTTGAAGAAAGTCACATCGGCCAATATGATTGATTTTGTGAAGGAGCATATTATTTACCGATTTGGGATTCCCCAAACGATTACTACCGATCAGGGCACCATGTTCACGTCAGGGGAGTTCGATGAATTCGCAATCGGTATGGGAATTAAGGTGTTGAATTCTTCTCCTTACTATGCTCAAGCCAACGGGCAGGCCGAAGCGTCTAACAAAGGAATTATCAAGCTTATTAAGCGAAAGATTGAAGAAAATCCTAGGCGGTGGCATACATTGTTAAATGAAGCACTGTGGTCTTATCGGATGGCTTGCCATGGATCAACCAAGGTGTCACCCTATCAATTGGTGTATGGACATGATGCGGTGTTGCCTTGGGAGATTAAGGCTGGATCTAGGCGATTATCTTTTCAAGATCAATTGGCTGCCGATGATTATGCCACTTTGATGACCGATGAGTTAGATGATTTAGCAGGACATCGGTTAAAGGCCTTAATGAGTATAGAAGAAAATAAGAAGAGAGTTGCTAGATGGTATGATAAAAAAGTGAAGGCTAAGGAGTTTGCCGATGGGGATTTGGTATGGAAGTTAATTTTGCCAGTCGGGACTAAAAGTTCAAAGTTTGGGAAGTGGTCTCCTAATTGGGAAGGTCCTTATCGGATAAGACACTCAGCTCCTGGTAATGCCTATATTCTAGAAACTCTCGAAGGAGTTGAATTTCCCAGAGCATTAAATGGCAAATATTTGAAGAAGTACTACCCCAGCATATGGATCAACGCATAAAAGTTTAAGTGCCGATAACACTCCTATCGGCTGGATTTAAATGTTCAAGGGCAGACTTAATGTTTCAAAAGATGCCGATAACAGTCTTATCGGCTAGACTAAAAGCTAAAAGCGGAGAAACAAAGGTGTGTCGCCGATGAAAGCTTCAGATGTTCAGCAGCGCTTGGATTGCGGATATGGCGCGCAGCCGAATCTGGTTGGCTGTCTCTATCTCTTTGATATCATCATCGGCAGAACCTTCGATCGGCTTCAGCTTCCTCTTCAGTTGCAGCGCTTTGCGACCATGGACGTTTCGTTCCTGTTCAAGATGCTTGATGGTCTCCGGCAGTTGACTCTCTTCTTGCTGGGCTTGGGACAGAGCGTCTTCTACTTGCTTGAGTTCAGCCAGCAGAGCTTCTCTTTTTGCCGATAGATCAGACACTTTCTGCTTCAGTGCATCACCTGAGGACTTTAAGGTGCCGATGTTCTTATGTTTCTCATCGGCTAAGAGTTTTTCTTTCATCATCTCCTCAGAGAGCTGGATTTGAGCAGCTCTATCGGCAAGGCGTCGAGTAGCTCTCTGGTACTGTAGCTGGCGGCTTTCTAGATGTGCAGCGTGGAAGAGTGTTTCTTCAGCATCGGCAGGAATTTGGCCTCTAAGAGTCTTGAACAGGGCCTTGGCTGGGTCAGAATCGTTGACCAGTTGAGTTGTGTCTTGATGAAGTATGGCCGAAAGCTCCTCCAGCTTAGCTCTGGTTTCTGCCGATACAATTCCAACTGCCCGAGAGGAGCTTGCTTCCTCGCCTTCTTCTTCGAAGATATCAATAGCGAAGGAGAACAAGCTGTTGGGAGAATCTTGTTCCTGAAAATGAAAATGAAATAGGTCAATTTTATGGTCAAAACTTCGGCAGACGATACTGATGGAAAAGTGGATGACTTACTTGCTTCAAGGCGATTTCTTGCCTTTGACTCAGAGAGGCCGATGGAGCTGCAGGTTGATCGGCAAATGTTGCCGATAGAACGATATCGCCTGAAAGAAGACAGGAAGGATTATAAGAATAAATGAGAATAAGTTTATCGGTAGGAGTATTGTTGAGATATGTTACCCGGAGGAGAAACAACAATTGTTTGAATTGAGGAGACCGCCGATGATGTAACTGTACCTGCCGGGCCAGTTGTTTGTTCACCTACATCAGCTGACATACCTGCCGTTTGAGGTTCTTCCTGTTGGGGATCTTCCATCTGTGGTGCTTCCTGTGTTGGTTGTGGAGATAGTACTTGCTGTGCCTGGACGTCTGGAGAAGAAGGGGAAGATTCCACCGGGATTGAAAACACTGGAGGAGGAGGAGGAGTTGCCACTTTCTGGCGCTTTGTTCCAGCCTTAGCACCGTGAATGCCCTTCCTCTTTGGCTGGCTAGACTGGGGGGCATCGGCGCCTTGGCGTTTGACTTTCGCCGATGCACCAGTTTGCTGCGACAATAAAAAGGAGTTTATGAGCACAGACAGCCGATACAAAGATAGTCAGCGTAAATGGAAAAAGGTTTTAACAGATTGCCTTGAAAGCTTGCGCCAGAGTGGAAGCAGTTACCGGTGGAGTTTTCCTGGTGGTAACTTTCTTGAGACGCGCACCCCGGTGCACGATGGAAGCCAGAGTGGGAGCATTATGGCCGATTGAGGAGATCGGGCCTGATGGGAATAAGTCGATCGGCTTGCCACTCCTGCTAACTGATGGGGGGGTGTTGTCAATCTGCAAAAGGAATACAGGGGTAAGTTACCGATGGGAGTGATATTGGAAAATGAGACATCGGTTCAAAATACTTACAGTGTCATCAGGGACTTCATATTCGGGGTCGATCATGCCGCGGTATGAGAGGGCCGATCTGCAGAACAGATTCTCTTTCCATTCTGTCCACCATAGCTTGTATGCCTGGGTGATAAAGGCGGCTGGAACCCATTCTGACAGATCTACATCCGTATCGGCATTTGGTGGTAGCTGGGCTACTCGAGTCCACTCGAGGAGGTTGGCGATGGGTTCTCTGGGCTTTATTACATCGGCATAAGGAAGTGCGATCGGCAATTGGCCGAAAGCTAGCTGGCGAGCTAATGCCGATGGATTATAAAATTCATAGGTTTGGGGAGAGGTTTTCGTGCTGCCGAAGAAATTCACTGGTATGGCTCTGGGAGTCACGATTGCCATCATCACCTCATTGTCCCTATCAAGAGCTTCATCAAACGGATTGAAGGTCAGAGGGAGCATGCTATCTGGGTCGTCATAAGCCAGCCATGGTCGTTCATCTCTGGCCAGACCCTCATACAGCGTCTCGAAGAATCGGCCGATCTGATCCGGAGTGTTCCCTGAACCGGGTAAAACTATAACAGCTTCGCCAAAGTTCAGGGGGGCACGTGTTGCCGATTCCTCTTCACCCAACACATGGTTCTCGGCTATATCTCTTGGGAAGTGCTGAGAGAACAAGTTGAGATCGAGGCGCTTGTGCAGGTGCAGATTGAGCCACATATTAATAAACCACCAAGGACCTCCCAAGTTGCCGATAGGTTGGCCGAGCAGGAGTTTCTGGACTACCTGATGAAGAAGGTGATAAACAGCGCCGAGCAAATAACGGCCGAGAGGAAATTGACCACCGCTAGCCAGTCTTTCTGCTGCCGATAGATAGACAGAAGTCGGTCCTGCCGATCGACCACAGAATACAAACTTGTCTAGCCACATGTTCAGAAAGGTGGTTTGCTCCTTTATGGTGACAGGCCCTCTCCCGCGGTACTTCTGGATGTACCCTGACCAACCGCCGATAGCGCGAGTCTCCACTTTGGCACTGGGGGCGGTATCAAAAAAGTGGGTGCTATCGGCAGAAGATATATCTAACCCAGTAAGCATGGCTACATCGGCAAGGGTAGGAGAAGCAGGGCCGTGGCCAAAAACAAAAGCGTTGAGAGTGTCTGACCAAAAGTAAGATGCAGCTATCAGCAATGACTCGTTCCTGTGCATATCGGCAATGGACAGCCTAATGCATTGAGCTAATTTCCTCTCACCCCATTGAACTTCATAAGAGTTGCTGACCCTCAAGAACCAGTCTTTCCACCCTACAGTAGGGCTGGGCCAAGAGCGAAAGTTGTCCTTCCATAGATCTAAAGCAAAGTTTTCAGCTCTAAAGGGAATCCTGTTGGTTTCTGCATTGATAAGGTCGGTTGGATCTGGATCCCCTAGAGGGCCGAGGCATTGAAGATGTGGTTGATCGGTAGGAATGACAATTTTGTTGGATAACTCCTAGTGTTTTGGGGAATAAAGATACAAAGAAAAAGGAGAAGGAAAATATTCGGTAAGATAAATCGCAGATGAACAGGAATGCAGGAAAAAGGTACAGCAGATGAGATGGAAGTCTGACCTCAGGGACGACGAAGCCAACGGCCATCTTGTCGTGAAGGGGACGCTGGAGGGCGCCGGAGTTGATGAAGAAGAATGCTTGTCGGAGATCTTGAGGATTGAGAATGGCGCCGCCGCTGGAAAAGTGAAGTTGGATGGTAGAATGATGTAATGGGGGAGGAGTACCCAAGAAGGAACTATTTATAGGACAAGATGGACAAGGGCAAATCTGACTTATTCCTTTGCCGCATCCGAGAAGCCCGAGGGTACTCAAGTGGATATGGTAACTGTTCGCACGATAATCCAGGGATTGTGCAGGTGATTTGACAGGAAGCGGTCATTATCTAAAGATATTTTACTGTGCGCGATCTCCTGGTCGGTCCATCGGTGATATTCTATAACGGTCGTCCTGCCGATGGGCGGATAGAGGGGAAGTAACCGTTTTTTGCGAATCTCCTGGGCAGAGCATCGGCAGATCTTTGTAACGGTATTGTTGCCGATGTACGACTAAGAGAGATGCCCGTTTAGGAAGTTGGAGATTTCGAGGGATCTGCGGAGGATTAGGATCAGAGTTGTCCAGATTAAGGTTGTCGGTTACCAGATTAGGAGCATTAATTGCGGAGAAGACATCATTACTGCAGAGAATTTCGGAGCATTAATAGTTTTATACTCCGAAACTGGGGGGCATGTGTTGACACCATTTTTGGGCACGTGTCCAGGATGGCAGGACAGGGTGGCAGTACGATGCGGGTTGCTGGTAAGGATGGTTGCCGATGAGGGAAAGGTTGAATGTGACTAAGTCCTCAGGCAGTAATATGGTGCCGATGACCAAGTAAAAGGGTCTGCCGATGACTATGGCAAGGGGATTGCTGATGACGCGAAGGAGGAGTCCGGAAGCTGCCAGTTGTCATGTGGAGGAGTTTCGGTTTGTCACGAAGGATGGTTTTATTATTTCCTTAGTTATTCGCATCGTTTTGTATACGGGTTCCATGTAATTTGGAATTCGAATTCTAATCGTGTCTGGTCGTAGCTCTTTGAGCAGGGTATAAATATAAGCCCTAGGACCTTGTAATCAGGACATCTATCAATCAATCAAATACACGTTTTTACTCATATTCCAGCATCTACTTTTTCGACGACTTCGTCATACTTTTTCCTTTTTACTACGAGTTCTTAGGAATTCGTCGACTTAAGCTCGGCGTGTTCTCAAGTTCTGCGTGAATACCTCTTAGCCGTGACATCTGGGCGCATCGCTGTTGTCAGGACTAAAGTATTCGAGTTACCACCTTTGCCGATAGTAAGGTTTAATCGGCTGGCACGCCTTAACGTTTGAATCGGGTATTAGCCCTTTGTGTTTGCAGATCAGTTTTGCATCAACAAGATCTTTATTTGGTTTTCCATAGTTATGTATATCTATATTTTAATATAGTATAAGTATAGAGATAGATAGAAATACTTAGCGGGATAAATGGGGGTGCTCTCCCCCAAGCTAGATTTTGACGTAATTTCTCTTTGATGTAGCTAGAAGGTGGCAGAGGTGTATTTGAAAGTCAACAGCATTCTAACAGCGATTAGAATGTCCTTCGTCTGCTAGTCTTCTTAAATTCTGTGGAGCTCAAATAGACAACAAAGCTTGTGAAACTGATTAAGTGTTAGCATAAATATCTAGCCTTTATCATGTTAAGACTCCTTAATAATTATTAATCTCTATTTTTATATTTTCATTTTATAAAGCGGAAAAGAAAATTTTATTTTATTTTTTATGCCACCACAGTGAATGTACTTATGGTTTTATGCCACTCGTATACTCACATGGGGCTTACTATTTTTTAACCTTTTTATTTTCTTTTTAGGATAGTATGCACTTAATTAACTAAGCAAACTATAATTGAAAGGAAAAGGATAACTACCAAGTTTACCTCTTGGCAAGGCATTCGGTGTTTTTAAGTCCTCCGAACGGGACTCTCCATTTTCTAGTTGTCTTGGGATTCGTTGGGTGGCATAGTCGGTACTTCCGGCAGCGCCTCCTCTTCATTTATAGTTATCTTCTCTCTCCACACCTGACACGGTCCTACGTTCTCCTTAGGATAGTTCTGTTTAAATTCTACGTCTTCTGATCTTACCACTTCTCCTTCATAGTCTGCCCATCCGTCCTTGATGATCTCCCTCCTCTGGTTGCGGTTGCATCGTTTTCTTACCTGCTTAGATTCTTCAAAGATATAGTTAGGGTCAGTAAAATAACGGCGTACCTTCTCTGAGGGGAAGTGCATATGGACTTCTCCGGTTCCAATATAGATGATTGCTTTAACAGTGCTGAGGAACGGTCTTCCAAGGATGATGGGTGGATCGTATTCGTCTTCTCCCATGTCAATAACCTGAAAGTCTGTGTAGATAAAATGATCATCTATTTTGACTGGGACATCAATTACTGTTCCTTTAACTTCTCAAAATGTCTGATGTGCCATCTGGAGCTGAATGCATGTTGGTTTTAGGGGCATGGTTCCGAACAAGAGTCGATAGGTGACTACGGCCATTATGTTGACGCCTGATCCGGTGTCGCAAAACGTCTTGTAGAAGTTGTATCCATTTATGGAGCAATAGATGCTTGGCATTCCTAGGTCGTCCTTCTTGGTCAAAATGGTGACTTAAGTTGATGATCTTGATCTCCATGAACTGCAGTGACCATCTTAGCTGACTCGGTCCACACTTGCTTGTTCCTGTAACTCCTCTTGATCCTCTTCCTTGATTCACGTCTGGATTGATCTGAGATTTGTGTAGTCTTGTTCCTGAAGAAAAACGTCTTCTTCTTCCCTTTGATGTAGAAACTGATCTTGGCAGCACTAGCGTAGATGACAGCTCCCGAGGTGTTCAAGAATGGCCACCCTAAGATGATGGGTGCTCTCTCATCATTACCGGTCTCTATCACTACGAAGTCTGCTGGGGCGTATAAGGTTCCAACTCGGACACAAAGGTTCTTCAATATTCCTTTTGGAAAACTTAATGCCTGATCTGCAAACTGCAAACACATGGTTGTTTCTAATAAAGGATATGTAAAGAATTTTTCATAGAGTACCATGGGGATAATATTGACGTTGGAGCCAACACAGAGTGCTTCTGGGGCGTCCACCATGCCGATGGAGATCGGGATGACGGGGCATCCTGGATCGCCTTTCTTGACCGGCAGAAGGTCAGTAGTAACTTCAGTGACGGGGTTACTCCAATTACGTGCATCAAACATGTCTACAAGATTTGCAGATTCTAATCCTTCCGGTTGGGATGGTATACCGGGGTTAGTAGCAGGAACAGCAGGAGCTATTTGATTTAACTGAGATTCAATCATTTTATTAAAGCTAATTTGATTCTTGATGGCAGTAGAGAAATTATCCATTCTATTATTTATATTTTCTAGCATTTTATCATTAGATGCCAATTTCTTAGATAGGTTATCCATTAGCTTTCCTTGATTAGACACTAACTCTCTCAGAGGTGGAAAATTATTATTATTGTTGTAAGAATTGTAACCTTGATAATTACCTGAGTAGTTGGGCCTCTGTTGATTCCAACCTTTATTTTGTTGAGGACGGTTGTAGTAGTAGTTGTTGTTATTGTTGTTGATGTAGTTTACATCCCCAAGCATCTCAGGACAGTGATTGCCTGAGTGTCCAGTATCTCCACACTCCTCACAAGTCATGTGAGAGTCGTAGATGTGCATAACTTCTTTCTTATCTCCAGCTCTATCTTCGAGCTTCTTCATGAGCAGGTCTAGCTTTGCAGACAACATGTCTACCTCCTTGAGCTGATGCATATCTCCACCTCTCTTGCGTGTTTGGGTCCTCTCTTCATTCCAGCTTTGGTTGGACGCCATCTTCTCCACAAGAGCTATGGCTTATGATATGGTAAGTGATAAGAATGCTCCTCCAGCTGCAGCATCCATGGTTTCTCGGGCAGTGTTGCTAAAACGTCTGCATCAGTAGCCAACTCTCCATTCCATGATAGGGACATTCTAGGATGTAGTCCTGGAAGCGCTCCCATGCTTTTGGAACAGATTCATCATGTTGTTGCTGAAAACTTGTAATCTTCCCACGGAGAGCATTGGTCTTGCCCATGTGAAAGAACTTAGCTAGGAAGTTTGTTGAGCAGAGTGCCCACGTAGTAGTCTTCTCCTTCGTAGCGTAGAACCACTGCTTCACTCTTCCTAACAGTGTGAATGGGAAGAGGCGAAGTAGTATAGCATCTCTGGGAACTCCTGATATGGTAAATGTGGTGCAAATCTCGAGGAAGTGTTGGAGATGAGCACTAGCATCTTCGTGTGCCTTCCCACAGAACTGGTTGGATTGCACCATGTTGATAAGTCCAGGCTTGAGCTCAAAGTTGCCATCGATATCTGCAGCAGGTCCAGTGCGGATGTTGTCCGTAGTGGGAGCTGAGAACTCGCGGATTGATTTGTTCGCCATGGCTTCGAACTCTGAAGACAAGGTCCGGTGATCTTCTTGATTGGATGAAGCTTCTTGCTGAAGTGTTGATGATATCTTCTTGAGCTTGGCTCTAGTTCTTCTGAATAACGCGTCAGGATTGTCAACAAAATTTCCTGGAAGATGTCTTCTATTCATACATTCCCCTGCATAAGATAAAATAGAAAATATCGGGGTAAGACTGTATAAGAGAATTGATAAGCTCAATCATATTAGTGATGCGAATGATGACTCGAAATTATTTATTCATTCCTGATTAGTAATCAACCTTCCCCGGCAACGCTGCCAAAAATGCTTGTTGGGTATTCTTAACATCGTTACCAAAAGTAGACAGTTTCCTAATTCTAGTAACGGTGCCAAAAATGACAAACCTATCCCTCATACCACTTAAGCCAAGTTGTCATCCCCATCATGACATGAGAGACGCGGTATTGAAATATGCAATTGCTCCTCTAAATAAATAATGAATGAGATCTGCAAGCGCACAGATTAATACCGATGTACCATTTTAACTGGGAAGTATTCCAGGTATCGTTATTTATATTTTTACCACTGGGAAGGGATTAGCAATCATCAATATTGATTACAGAATGGAATATGAGATTGAGTATCTATCATTGCATATATAATTGAGAACATTTATCTAACTCTTTCATACAGGGGTAAGTGTCACATAAAAGATATATGAAGTAATGAATAGTGACAAAGATAATTGGTCTGATCAGCATAACTTAGCCACATATAAATATGATAAGCACCTCAATTAGATACTCTAAAAAGTCATGGAATTAGAACGAACTAGCATGGAATTAGAACGAACTACAAGAATATTTCCTAAGTTATTCTCAACTATATAGTCTAGCATTATCATAGTTAGTGCAAGCATACTTAGCAATCATTGCGAGACAAGACTACGCCCATGCATAGTGATATTAGCAAGGTAAATGAGAAACATAGCAATCACTCCCCTATAATAATGTTGCTCTACCAGCCCAATACACGAGAGGGGGACTATATAAGAATCAATGAAGCTGTCACTATCACGAACTACCCCACGATCAAGCATATTGGGTACAATCACAGATAAATACGGTATAAGCACCACGCCTACACAATATCTATCATTTACCCATGGATCTGATGGATAAACGCTATACGATCCTAAGCATGTATATAGATCCAATCTAACTAAGCCAAGTACATAACTATGATAAACTAAGAACAATATAATCTTGAATATAAACAAGTAGAGCAAAGTCATAAGCAATATATTGAAGTAGAACAAAGTCATATTCATAATATAGAAGAACAAAGATAATTAGAAAGCAATTAGAAGCACAATTAAAGAATTACCAAGAATCCTCTTGACAGATCCAGAAACCAATCGAAGATTGACTCCTTCTAGTTCTAATCCTAGATATCTAATTGATGTGGTGGCTCTAATCTTGCTCAGAGGCTTCTTCTCCCTTGAGAATAATGAATTAGGGTTGAGAGGCTCTCTCCTCCAGGGGCCAGGGGGTCTGGTTTTATAGTCCCTTCAAGTGAATATGGGTCGTTGCATCAAACCGACATTGATTGAACGGTTATCCTTGATCCTTTAGGTCGGTGGAGATCTTTCCCGAGAGAGAGTCCTGATTGGACTCAGAGAGGGGGCGGGCGCCCAGTGCCTGGCCCCGTTCGGCCTCCGCTTCATTCCCATGGTTTCTGGAGTCTTCTAGATGTAAGATAATTGCGCAACACGTTAATATCTCTATGCAATCCCGACGTGTGGGCCTTTCTTCCGTATTTCCTGATGACCCCCTACAGAAATAGTCAAACACCAAAACTCATGGAATTCTGTCAAATAAAACCCTAAATCTGGATGTTGATTTCATTTGGATCATTTTATTTGTATATTTGATAATTAAATTTGATACTTAAGGACCGTCAACAATTAGATCTTGAGGCGATGCATCTTAGTTATTTATATTTATCGTCGGTTTAGATTTTTACTATTATTGTTAGTTTGCTACTATTATCGTCAGTTTGCTACTAGTCATTTGTAATAAATGCCTCAAGATTAATAAAGAGTATTATTATTATTATTATGTCTTATGTGTCTCTACTTTATTTTTATGCAAGAAAGCAGAAAACAAGTATGGGGGAGATCGCTCGACATGCCAAACACACTTCGACTACACCACTCCACGATTCAGGTACACACTCTGCACACTTTACACATACACATATATATCTTGGATTATGCAGAATATTGTTTCTGACATGATAAATTAAAAATATTAAAATGTTTCTAATCATGATTAATCTCACTCTGTGATATTTCCTGAAAACTTGCAATTATTGTAAAATCATTTTAAAACCCTGTGTTACTTAAGTCATTGTGGAATGTGAGATGGTAGAGTATGAGTTTCTTATTCTTGATATCATTGTTGCTTGGAGAATTTATTTCAAAATCTTCAAAATTCTAGCTACCATCCTCAGTGTTTTATATGCCTGATAAACCTGAAAATATAATAGTTGTAAAAGCTATCTACTCTGTATTCAGTTTGTTCAAAATGAGTTAGACCCTTGTTGAGTGATTTATCATGCTCCTAAGATCAAGACATTTATTCAGAAAGATTCACTCTTTTGAAGTATTATTGCATTAGAGGCATGAGCTATGCAAAAATAAAGATATTTTGAGGAAATAAAAAGGAGCTAGTGCTCGATAACCTCGCAGAAAAAAAATGGACAAGTATCCGGCAGTAGAATTAGGGTACCTCGGTATCCACTTAAACAAAAAAAAGAAGAAAATGATAGCCCATGGTCTCTCTAATAAGCAATATGCCAGCAAGAGTTGACAAGTTTTTAATTTCCAAAGTCTTTGATCTAAGAGTATGACATTCCCCTCCTCGGATCCCATTTTGATCAGGCAATAAATGCAAGGTAAGAATGCTTGAGAATTTTTGCAAATTAAAACAGCCTCAGTGAGATATACAAAAGATAAATGAGTGACCTGAGAGAACCTATGAGGATAAAAAGATATGCTAAATTTCTTTTCAAAAATATGCAGAAACTCCAAGTGATAGGACTGAGAAGAAAGGACCTCTACTCTTGATCATATATTTCCTTGACTATAGTATACAGTGAATTTTTACAACACCCTGCAGATATGAAGAAAATGTTTTACAATGTTTTACCCCAGATATTTTTCTTAACCATCCTTTTCTCGAGAATGAGTAAAAGCCTAAGTATGGGGGTATTTGTTGACGGTTCTTAAGTATCAGTTTTGTTGTTCATCTCTTTCTGCAAGGGGTTATCAGGAAATAATGAAGAAAGGCCCACATGTCGGGATTACATAGAGATATCAACGCACCGCGTAATTTTCTACCATCTAGAAGACTCCAGAAGCCACGGGAACAAAGCGGAGGCCGAACGGGGCCTGGCCCAGGGCACCTGCCCTAGGGACCAGGGCGCCCACCCCCTCTGGACTCTAATCAGAACTCTTTTCGCGGACCAAGCTCCACCGACCTAAAGGATCAAGGATAATCGTTCAATCAATGTCGGTTTGATCCGACGGCTCACGTTCACTTGAGGGGACTATAAAACCAGACCCCCTGGCCCCTAGAGGAGACAAGTTCATCATAGAGTTGAGAGGAACCCTCGAAGGAATACCTCTCCTCTAAATATACTTAGGGCTTAGCAACCAATGTGAGTAGAATTAGATCTTCTAGTTTCTACTAGATTGAGAGAGATAGAGTGGAGGTGTAGATCAGAGGAAGCCCGACCTGTCGGTGTCTACTCTGAAGTTGTACCTGCCGGATCAAGTTCTCCTAACCCGAAGCTTGCTCCTAGGATTCTTCAGTATTTCGACTTCTAAATTCTAGTAAGTTCTTGTTTTATTGTTCTTTGGTTTATGAGTTTACTTTAATTTCTTCGCGTAGAGTTTAGAGTAATCATCTCTAGTGTAGACGTGGTGTTTGGGCTAGGATACTCATAGATATTCCCTGACTAGCTAGACCATGGTAGTAGCAAGGAACGTGACATTTCCGAGTTACCTTTGCAGACCATATCTCGTTAGCAGGAAGGATAGGGTTTATAGGTGTGGGTTGAACATCCTCTGTGGTGTCTAGATTCCGTAAGCTTCCCCAATAGAACAGTAGATCATCCTTACCAAGTTTAGAAAGAGATTACGGTTGTAGTCTTCTCTATATATCACTCACATCGAGAAACATTCTTTGTAGCTGAAAGCCCAAGTTTGGTTTTGGTAATTAATGACACCAAGTTGCTAATGCCTCGTGTTTAAGTGATTTGAGTTAGGCATAGCAACACATGTGATGAAGGTACATGGTTGCATGGAAAGGTGGCCACATGATCACAAAGGGATGAAGCATGAAGTAAAGATCATGGTGATAGACGAGGAGCAAAGTGATCAAGGCAAAGGTATAAACATAGGGTTTTACTTTTGCCAGTCTAAGATGAGTAGAGAAGTGATTGACCGGATTTAGGATAGATAGCCGACTATCAAGAGGGGAAATCACGGTCATCTCTGGAATCAAATGCTACTAGGTCTACATCTTGAGCATATGCATTAGGATCTAGTAAAGTGCTAACTTAACTCCTTTGGAAAAATGTTTGTGAAAAGCTAACACACATGCACTTTGGTGATGGACACTTGTTGGTGTTAGCACATTTGCAAAGGAGGTGGACACTTGTTGGTGTTAACGCACATTCGGCGCTTTTGAGAAAATTAAGTGCATATTTTCTATTGCGCCGGTGGGAAGTTTGGAGAAGTCGCGGGAGTGTTTTCTCACTAAGAAACACTCACCGGACGCTGAGTGCGAAGGCACCGGACGCTAGCCTCAGAGTCCGGTGTGCTTGACCCTGCTAGGGTTGAGCACCGGATGCACCCTAAGAGCGTCTGGTGGTTAGCGTCTGGTGTGCGGGCGTTTTGCGACCCTCTCTGCGCATGGGTCCGGTGAGCAGCGGACGCTACCGTTGCTTAGCGTCCGGTGACCCTGCAAGTTTGCAACCCTCTCTGCGCATGAGTCCGGTGTGCACCGGACGCGTCTGGTGTGGACTTGCAGAGCGTCCGGTGTGTTGCAGGTAGCCATTAGAAACTGACACGTGAAATCGAGGAAGGACACATGGCGTACCCCTGAGCACCGGACGCTGGCGGTCGAGCGTCCGGTGATCACTTAGTAGCGTCCGGTGCCCCCGTTTTCATCCTAGTGAAAACAGCCAACGGCTAGTTTCTTTGAGGGGCTTATAAATAGTTTGTGGCCGGCTTTGGGAGGTCGACCCTTGCACATTTGACTACTTGAGACATAGATTGAGCTAGAGAACACTCCCTCCACTCATCTGCTTGCTTGATTGCTAATCTTTGCGAGATTGAGTGAGATTCAAGTGCATTGCTTTGAGAGTTGCATTTAGTGGCACTTGATTCTTGAGTTTGCTGTGGATTTCTTGTTACTCTTGGGTGTTTCCCGACGCCCTAGACGGCTTGGAGCAGCGGTGGTGTTGAGCTCATGATTGGAGATTGTTTCGAGCCTCACCAAGTAATTTGTGAGGGGTTCTTGAGCCTTCCCCGTGGGAGATCGCAATTGGCTACTCTAGTGGATTGCTTGTGGCTTGGAGGATCCCCATCTTGTGAGTGGATGTGCGGCACCCGCTGAGGGTTTGGCTTTGGATTGCCAATTAGCTCGTGATCCATCAAGTGGCTGTATCGCCACAACGAGGAGTAGCTTGTCGGGAAGCAAGTGAACCTCGGTAAAAAATCTTGTGTCATCTCTTGCCGAGGTCTCTCTTGTGATTGTGCACGTGATTGATTGAATATATTTCTACTCTACAACGTCGGTACAACAATCACTCCCCTCTCCTTTACCTTTGTGCATACCTTGCTAGTTGTGTAGCTTGTTTAGCTTAGCTATCTTGTTTAGGAGTGTAGCAAGCTTCTAGTTGTGCTTTATTGTTGTAACTAGTGTTTAGCTTTCTTGCTAGACTTGTGTAGGTGGCTTGCATAGCTTAGTTGTGCTAGTGCTAGAATAGCTTCGCCTTTTGTTTTACTAATCAACTTGTCTAGTTGAAGTTTGTAGAATTTTTAAATAGGCTATTCACCCCCCTCTAGCCATTTGGACCTTTCAGCAGCCTAAAGGATAGTAGTAATAGACTCGGTTAGTCAGATGCACTCTTTCTCCTAGTGGTAAAAAAATAAATACAATACTCTGGATAACATCCTGGGTGAAGTGCTCACCGATATTCGTGCTCTTGCGGATCAATTCCTTATTGCATTCCCAAATATCAACAAAGTGCATGGGCCCTGTTGGTGGAAAACACCAACAGAACCAAAAGTGTATTTGTTCTTCTCTAACCTTAAGCATAGTGAGCAAGACAAAGATGATGGATAATAAGATCATGAGTGTAGCATTTAAAACATTTGTCAGATTAGATCGATCAACCTGATGGAAATATAATCTATCTATACTTATGTTTTTTTATATATATCTTCCAAAGATTGCGTGTGCAACATTTTAGCTCATATGATTAGGAGTGTGGCATCACAAAGGTGGAAGGACTAAACATATTGAATCGATTGGGTTGGTTAATCTAGAGTTGTAAATCATACATGTTTGTCTCTTTTACTCATGTGAACGCCAGAACCAAGGAGAAGCTTATAAAAGTGATAGTCAAGTACCTTAAGACGTTACCTTACTTGAAGAGTGATGGTACAGTATCACCTTGTGGAAGCTTTCCTTTCTTAGCGGTTGTGCAACGTGTTTGTGGCACCCTCCATGGATCATCTCTTATGAGCTACGCCTTCCTTGTGTAAATTGTTAACCTTCATGTGTCTCTCTCTCTGTCTCCAATGTGAGTTTATCTCAAGACCTCCCAGCTCGATATTGAAAGTTTTCCTGTAGGGGTTAGTCCAACAAAATATCCCATATCTACTATAGCATACTATCAGCTCAAAAATCAGCCTAGACACCATGTCTAATTTGATTTAGGAAGGCATTTTAACCTAAGCACCATGCTTAATTTAAAATCCCTTGGAAGTAAGATCATCATTCCTAAACTAAGCACCATGCTTAATTATGAGATAAATGAAACTACTCCAAACCTAGACATATACTAAAGCAAATAAAGGTAGCATGAGAGCATTTATAGCGATCTACTCATGTGGAGATGAAGTAGTGTGATTAGTATTTAACAAATTGAGCATGTCTCAAAGGTAGGGACAACCAACATAGCAACATGGCAAAGGATGTTTCTATGTAAAGTACTCCCCCAAGCTTGAATTTTTCCAAATTCAAGTTTGGATGAATTTAATTCAATGTTGTATGATGATTGGTAGGACATACCTTGTGATTGTCATTCATCCGATCTTCTTGCTCCAATCCTGGAAAGATTAGTGACAAGAATACCCGAAGGAATTTTTTTACAATTATCCTTATATGCTCAATACACAAGGTAATGTTGCAAATAGTTTAAAGCTCATGTTACGATCTGATCAGTGCTTATTTTAGGACACTAAGCTTGTCCTTGGGAAACCATCAATTTATGTCGGCGAAGTGGTTTCCCCCCCAACGCTGACCTATATCAAGATCAACTCAACGAGATCTGCAATATTTATTATAGACATATGCATCGACTACCGCCCTTTTAAAGTTTTTATAAATAGAAAGGAAGACGGGGTTGGAGATCTCAAATGTGGTGATGTTGGAGAGACCAATAGATTGGGAAGATGTTGCATATGAGCATGGAGTAAACGAAGTGGCTATGAAATAAATTCCATGATCATTAATGTTTGGAGTGAAATCCATTTGGTATGGTGAAAATGGTAAGGTGAGTGTGGTAAAAAAGGAAAATAAAAAGGATACACGGACGACTTGGTTCGAAACTAGCACACCTACCATTCCTCGGCAACGGCGCCAGAAAGCTTGTTGGGTATTTTAAACGCAAACAGAAAAAATCCGCAAGCGCACGGATACCGATGTAGCTTTCACCCGGGAGTATTCCAGAGTATCGATTTTCCATAGGGAACATGAGTGTACTAATTAAGATTCAAGATCGCCCAAGGATAACTATATAACTATTTTTTGTGGGAAGAGAGGAAGTTTCCTGAGAGTGCTCTAGTTGATCTAAGAATCAAAAATTACTTCAAAGATTATTTATTTCGGGACATCAGAACACTAACCACAGAAAGAGATGAGACGGGGGCTAGGAAGCTCTGACTACAATCCTACAAACACCGATCCGAACGAGGTTGAATATGTCGACCGTTAGGGCTGTCACTAGCCTAGGGCTACCACAACAATACGCAGGATTGGGTGCAATTCTAGGTAATTGCAAGACTAAACACCACATCTAATTTATAAATTACTACTCTAGCGTTGCAAAGACTAGAGCACTTGATGCAAGTGGGAATCCAATAAATAACTTGAATGTAAATAAAAGTAATTAAAGAACTCAGGAATTATGATTTGAAGAACTTGGAGAACGATGAAGAACGAACCACTTGCTGCAAAAGTACAATGTTGAGGAAGATCCGATAGATCCAGCTCCTCCTCCGCTCTCCTCTTCTCTCTCCCTATTTTCTAGATTACAACTAGAACTAACTAGAACTAGAACTAGATGAACTAGAACTAGAACTAGATGAACTAGAGGGATCCTCTCTACTTGGAAGAATAATTGAAACCCTAGCTTCGATTCTGTAGAAGAGATATGTCCTCCAGGGGCTAGGGGGGCTGCTTATATAGCCCCTCCAAATGAATGTGGGCCGTCGGATCAAACCAACCTTAATCGCACGTTTTTCCTTGATCCTCAAAGGTGGTGGAGCATAATCCGCGAGACTCAGCCAGATTGGCTGCTGAGCTAGGGCGGGTGCCCAAGGGGGAGGGCGGGCGCGCTGCCCCCGGGCCCCCTCGGCCTCCTGTTCGTTCCCGTGGCTTCTCGAGTCTTCTAGATGATAGAAAATTGGCGCACACGTTAATATCTCTATGTAAACCCGACGTGTGGGCCTTTCCTCCATATTTCCTGATAACCCCCTGTAGAAATAGACAAACACCAAAACTCGTGGAATTCTGTGAGATGAAACCCTAATTTTGGATGTTGGTTGCATATAGGTCATTTTCCATGATTAGTTGACGGTTAGATGTGAGCATTAAGGACCGTAAATAGCTTACCAATGTTGTTGTAACCTAGGACCAGTTCAAAACTACTTTTAGGGACACTTATATTCCATAGGGCTTAATGGCCATCAAGCATACCGAGTTCATGAACTTAACTCAGGGAACCAAAAGTTTGAGTGAGTATCTTCATGCTTTCAATAACTTGTCTCGCTATGCTACTGAGTTTGTTGACACTGATGTTAATAAGCTTGCTAGTTTCAAGAGGGGACTTGGGCCCAAACTATCCAAGAATATGGCTGGTAACAAGAGTACCACCTTCAATGATTTTGTGAGTGATGCTTTGACCCAGGAGAACTCTAATGCGATCTATGCTGCATCCAAGAACCGCAAGAGGGCCTATGAAGCAGGTGCTTCGCAATCCAAGGCTCCGGTGACAAGTAAGCCAGCTTATCACCCACCTAATGCTGTGACAAGGTACAAGCCGCCGCAGAAGAAGTCAAACGTGAAGATGAGGCTTCACAAGTCCTTCATAATTACTCTTCCTAGGGGCGCCACAGGTCAAGGGAGCTCCAAAACTCCACCTGATAACCGTCCCTGCTTTAATTGCAGATAGGTCGGCCACTGGGCAAGGGATTGCCCTTATCCTAAGAAGACTTCTGCAGCTGGGGTTAAGACCCGTACCGGCCGACTACACTACACCACCATTGAAGAAATTCCCGCAGGTGAAGTGGTTACGGCTGGTATGTTTCTTGTCAATCAACACCCTGCAGTTGTCTTGTTTGATTTCAGGGCATCGCATTCTTTTATGAGTCAAGCATTTGCATCTAAGCATGGGCAACATGTAATGGATATTGACAAGGGCAAATTTTGCATTAGTGTTGCTGTTAATCAAATCTCTACTAATCAATTGGTAAGGGATGTGCACATTGCCATCGAAGGGCGTGATTATTCAGCAGATCTTATAATCTTGCTAGGATTGGGAATAGATGTTATTCTGGGAATGAACTGGATGAGTGGCCATGGTGTGTTAATAGATACCTCAACAAGGGTAGTCATGTTGAGGGAGCCTGTTAGTAAATAAGCTTTCTTAGTCCAACTTCCTAGTTGCGACAACATACGTCACGCTGCGAATGGTATCAGATCACTCACTGTGGTAGAGATTCCTGTAGTTTGTGAGTTCCCGGATGTCTTTCTAGATGATCTGCCCGGGTTGCCTCCGGATAGAGACGTAGAGTTTAAAATTGATCTAATTCCGGGTACCACACCTATCTCTAGGAGGCCATATCGAATGCCACCCAATGAACTGGTAGAATTGAAGAAGCAATTGCAAGAACTCCTAGAGAAAGGTCTTATTCGGCCTAGTTATTCTCCATGGGGTTGCCCAGCTCTCTTTGTCAAGAAGAAGGACAAGTCTCTATGTATGTGTGTAGACTATCATCCGCTAAATGCCGTGACTATCAAGAACAAGTACCCCCTGCCTCGTATTGATATTCTGTTTGATCAATTAGCCAAGGCTAAGGTATTCTCGAAGATTGATCTGAGATCTGGATATCATCAAATCAAGATTCGGCCTGAAGACGTTCCTAAAACGGCTTTCTCAACCAGGTATGGGTTGTATGCGTATTTAGTCATATCCTTTGGTCTGACTAATGCCCCTGCTCATTTCATGTACCTAATGAATTCGGTGATCATGCCTGAACTGGATAAGTTTGTGGTGGTGTTCATCGATGACATATTAGTGTATTCTAAAAATGCCCAAGACCCTAAGAAGCACCTTCGGATTGTACTCACTAGATTGCGCGAACATCAGCTCTATGCCAAGTTCAGCAAGTGTGAGTTTTGGCTGAAGAAAGTGCCTTTTCTAGGCCATATTTTATCCAAAGACGGAATTTTTATTGACCCATCAAAGGCGTAGGAGGTTCTAGACTGGAAAGCACCGACTTTGGTGCATGAGGTTCGGAGTTTTCTCGGTCTAGCAGGATACTATCGTTGCTTTATTTTGGTCTTCTCCAAGATAGCTAAGCCTATGACCAAGCTGCTGCAAAAAGATGTGAAATTTGTGTGGTCTCAAGAGTGTGAACTCGCTTTCACTGCTTTACGCCATTTGCTGACCAGTGCTCCTGTTTTGGTATAGCCTGACATTGAAAAGCCATTTGATGTCTTTTGTGATGCATCTGGCACTAGGTTAGGTTGTGTACTTATGCAAGAAGGCGGAGTCATTGCCTATGCCTCTCGGCAGCTGAGGAAGCACGAAGTCAACTATCCAACTCATGATTCAAAGTTAACGGCAGTTGTGCATGCATTGAAACTCTGGAGGCATTATCTATTGGGTAATCTATGTCATATTTATACTGACCATAAGAGCCTCAAATATATCTTCACTAAGCCCGAGCTAAACATGAGACAACGAAGATAGTTAGAGTTGATCAAGGACTATAATCTTGGAGTGCACTACCATCCAGGCAAGGCCAATGTTGTAGCAGATGCCCTTACCCGAAAGCAGCATGTGGAGCCCCTCCTCGAGAAAGGTTTCAATTTATTGCACCCCGTGGTCTTGCCCAATATTGTAGTCAGTTGTTCCTTAGAAAGTCAAATCATAGAACTACAAAAGACTGACCCTGGTATCTTCCATATCAAGAGAAAAATGAAAGAGCAAGACACCAACCATTTTAGGATGGATGAGAAGGGCATACTATGGTTTGATGATCGACTTGTAGTAGCCAAAGACTGTGACCTACGCAATAAATCGTAGATGAAGCTCACACCTCTAAGCTATCTATCAATCCTGGTAGTAGCAAAATGTATCGAGACTTGAAGCCTTGTTTCTGGTGCACCAAGATGAATAAAGAGATAGCAGCTTATGTTGCTAGGTGTGATACCTGCTGCAAGGTAAAGGCAATTCATCATAAGCCTGCAGGATTGTTGCAGCCTTTGTCGGTTCTGGGTTGGAAGTGGGAAGAAATCAGCATGGATTTCATTGTTGGGCTTCCCCCTACACAAAAAGGTTACAATTCCATGTGGGTGATTGTCGATCGCTTGACCAAGTCAGCTCATTCCAGTACAATCTACATACCAACCATCCGACTATGCTGAGTTGTATTTCTCCCAGATCGTTAAATTGCACGGAGTGCCTCGCACTATTATTTCTGATAGAGGTCCTCAGTTCACTGCCTGTTTCTGGGAACATTTACATTCACTCCTTGGTACGAAGTTGGTTTGCAGTTCAGCCTACCATCCTTAAACCTCCGGTCAGACTGAGCGTGTGAATCAAATCTTAGAGGATATATTGAGAGCATGTGTCATCTCCTACAATAATGGTTGTCAAGAGAGCATGGGAGAAATGGCTGCCTTTGGCTGAATTCTCCTACAATAATAGCTATCAAGAGAGTATTCAAATGGCCCCTTTCGAAGCTTTGTATGGCCGCAAGTGTAGAACTCCTCTAAATTGGGTTGAACCTGGTGAAAGGAGATACTATGGAATTGACTTCGTCAAGGAAGCTGAAAAGCAGGTTCTCATTATCCAGAAACACATGGAAGCCGCCCAAGCTAGACAGAAAAGCTACACTGACTGAAGAAGAAGACCACTAGAGTTTGAAGTAGGTGACTTTGTGTACCTAAAAGCATCCCCCATGAAGGGAGTAAACCGCTTTGGTGTGAAGAGGAAGCTTGCCCCTAGGTATGTGGGTGTTGACACTTACTAACACCACTTGGATACTAGGTTGTCATCCCCAGCATGTTGCCAGAGTGTACAAAGGTATTTATGAATATGGAGGCTCTCTAGAAAATAATCTGTTCTATCCACAAGCGTACAGATAAAACACCTCATTGTAGCATTTCACCAGGAAAGTATTCCAGGTATCGTTATTTATAATTTTGCTCAGGAGAAAAAAGGATTAAATGAAGATAAGGATAAAATCTATCAAGGCATGGACTAGAGATAAACTTGCAAGAACATGATTACTAATGAGGGAGTCATCACACAGTCACTTACTTTGATAGGTGGTAAGCCATAATAATAATGATAATGAAATATAAGCTCATGGGTAAATAACACAGAGATTAGAAAATAGACAACTCCTCATATATGTAAGGTGACGTCGGATTAGCTAGAGAATGGATTCTAAGTTATGTACTATCTACTAAGTCACAATCTACTCTACTTATCTGCAAGATCATATATAATATAAAAGACTCTTCATTCATGTATAAGGAACATTGCTAAAGTAAATCAGAGCATCGCAAGACTTACTCCACAATACAAATTCTGCCTGTCCTATCAACGAAGGGTGGACTATATAAGAATCAATGAAGCTGTCACTATCGCGAACTACCACACAACCCAGCCAATAGGATATATTTGCAGGTAAATAACATCTAAGCACCACACCCACATGTGATCTACCACTTAACTCCCACGGGTCAAGAGCTAAGCGCTTTGCAAACTCATACATAAACTCATTATCAATCATAACTATATCAAATATAGAACTAGAGCAAACTAGGAGCATAATAAATAGAGACATAATGCAATTAGAATAAAGTAGTAGAGAAAGCTATGAAATAATACCAATCTTTATTAACGAAGATCCAAATCCAGAGCGTAGTGCTCTACTTCTCTAATTCCTATCTAATCAATCCTCTAAACTTGAAGGATTAGGGAGTAGCTAATTCTAATTCTCTGTGGGAGAGAAGTCCCTAAACCCTAACTTTGATGCCTACCTCTAATAATGATTTCTCCTCTCTCCCCCTGGGGTGGAGAGGCCTTGGTTATATAGTCCTTTCAAGTGAATTTGGGCCGTCGGATCAAATCGACATTGATCGCACGGTTTTCCTTGATCCTTTAGGTCGGTGGAGCATAATCCGTGAAGTTGATTGTGATTGGCCCCGAGGCCAGGGCGGGCGCCCAAGGGGGGAGGGCGGGCGCCCTGGCCCCGAGCCCCCCGGTCTCCCGTTCGTTCCCGTGGCTTCTGGATTCTTCTAGATTAAGGAAAATTGCGCGGCACGTAATTATCTCGTTGTAAACATGACATGTGGGCCTTCTCTCCATATTTTCTAATAACCGCCTACAGAAATAGATAAACACCAAAGCTCGTGGAATTCTGTCAGATAAAACCCTAATTCTAGATGTTTGCTGCATATTGATCTTTTTCCATGTTTAGTTGATGGTTAATTTTAGTACTTAAGGACCGTCAACAGTGGGTCCATACCAAATCATTGAAAAGAATGGCAAAGTAGCTTACAAAGTACAGTTACCTTATGAGATGAGAGCTATTTTCCCTGTATTCCATGTGTCCCAACTTAAGAAATGCCTTCGCGTGCCCGAAGAAAGAGTTGAAACGGAAGGTCTTAAATTACAGTCAGATCTATCTGATGAAGAAAATCCTATGCAAGTTCTCGATGTCAAGGAAAGGGTTACTCGAAGATTATTTACAAGTGAATGGGATGAGATTTTATAGGGTGTTATGGAACCGTCAAAGTGAACGGGATGCCACTTGGGAAAGGGAAGATTATTTATGACTTACCCCTCCTTCTATGAAAAATGGTACATCTTTCAAATCTCGGGATGAGATTTTTGTAAGGGTGGAGGGCTGTAACACTCCTAGTGTTAGCTTGCATGCTAACCATGGCATTGCATCAACATAAGCATCATCCTACTCACTCATGAGCATCGTACCATGATCACATATCATTTCGGTGTGTACACTATGTGATTGAAATGCTTATATGGCTTGTTATATGTGTAAGTAATGTATTACCAATGTATACAAGTACACGTTGTCTTCCAAAATACTTTATTCATGTTTAGAATATCATTTGGAACAAAGTTTATGTTGGATGTCTCACTCAAAGATTCCCCTAAGTCATGGTTAATCCTAGGTTGACCTAGTTCACCCCCTAGACCTCTTTTCAATGATCTTTTATGAAACCAGTGTTAGAGACCTTGCTTGTAAAGGACATCTAAAGAAAAGATGTAGTAAATTTTATAAGCTACAAAAGTTGTTTTGGTGCCTTTTCAGAAAAATTGTTGGAACCTAACCAAAAGTGGCCCACAAGACAAAAATCAGTGTTGTTTCCAACACTTAGGCGATTTTGGCTAAGTTTGGGTTTTGCAGATTCGAGGTAGGGTACTTGGGAGCCTTGTAGTTTGAATTCTAGGCTGAACCAGACTTTGATCCTATAATCAAACTTGTAGATCTTGTGGCTCTATCCATTGGGACAAATCTGAGCAAAAACAATCAAGTAAATCGCGAGTAAAATGTCGACGAAGATCAGGTTTCAATCACTGCCGATGGCGACTGAATCAATCGATTCAGTTTTGTCAGTCGTCGGCCAATCGACGCGTGGACGCCCCATGTCAGCCGTACGTCGACCCCGCTTGTCCGCCCCAACACGTTCACTTGGACGCCACGACGCCCTCGATGAAAGGTCCTAATATGGCTAGAGGGGGGTGAATAGCCTATTTAAAAATTCTACAAAACTCACTAGAGCAAGCGGTTAGTAAATAACAAAGCGTAGGTTTTTGCTCTAGCTCTAATGGGGAGTTTGCAAGCCACCTATCCAACAATTCTATTTGACATGATCACTAGACACACAAGAGCTATGTCACTGTTGACGGTCCTTAAGTACTAAAATTAATAATCAAATAAACATGAAAAAGGATCAATATGAAACAAACATCTAGAATTAGGGTTTTATCTGACAGAATTCCATGAGTTTTGGTGTTTATCTATTTCTTCAGGGGTTTATCAGATAATATGGAGAGAAGGCCCACATGTCATGTTTACAACGAGATAATTACGTGCCGTGCAATTTTCCTCAATCTAGAAGGATCCAGATGCCACGGGAACGAACGGGAAGCGATTCGGGCTCGGGGGCAGGGCGCCCGCCCACCCCCCTTGGGCGCCCGCCCTGGCCAGGAGTTGGATCAGGACTCTGCTTCGGGGCAAGACTCCACCGACCTAAAGGATCAATCTAAACCATACAATCTATGTCGGTTTGATCCAATGGCTCACGTTCACTTGAGGGGACTATAAAACCAGACCCCCTGGCCCCTGGAGGAGAAGTGGAGAAATCATTATTCAGAGGTAGCCATCAAAGTTAGGGTTTAGAGCTTCTCTCCCACAGAGAATTAGAATTAGCTACTCCCTAATCCTTCAAGTTTAGAGGTTGATTAGATAGCAATTAGAGAAGTAGAGCACTACGCTCTGGATTCGGATCTTCGGTAATAAAGATTGGTATTATTCATATCTTTCTCTAATTCTATTGTTCTAATTGCATTATGTCTCTAATTATTATGTTCTTAGTTTGTTCTAGTTCTATATTTGATATAGTTCTAATTGATAATGAGTTTATGTATAAGTTTGCAAAGCGCTTAGCTCTTGACGCGAGGGAGTTAGGTGATAGATCACATGTGAGCGTGGTAGTTCGCGATAGTGACAGCTTCGTTGATAAATCAGTGCTCTTATCTGCAAATGTATCCTATTGGCCGAGTCGTGTGGTAGTTCGCGATAGTGACAGCTTCGTTGATTCTTATATAGTCCACCCTCCGTTGATAGGACAGGCAGAACCGGTATTGTGGAGTAAGTCATGCGATGTTCTGATTTACTTTATCAATGTTCCTTATACATGAATGAAGAGTCTTTTATGCTATATAATGTCTTGTAGATAACTAGAGTAGATTATGACTTAGTAGTTAGTAGATAACTTAGAATCCATTCTTTAGCTAATCCAGCATCACCTACATATATGAGGAGTAGTCTATTTTCTAATCGCTGTGTTATCTACCCATGAACTTATGATTCATTATCATTATCTTTATGGTTTACCCCCTGCTAAAGTAAGTGACTGTGTGACGAGTTTCTCATTAGTAATCATGTTCTTGCAAGTTTATCTCTAGTCTATACCTTGATAGATTTTGTCCCTTGATTTAATTCCATCTTCTTGAGATCCCTTGAGCAAAATTATAAATAACGATGCCTGGAATACTTATCCTGGTGAAATGCTACAATGAGGTGTTTTATCTGTGCGCTTGCAGATGGAATAGATTATTTTCTAGAGAGCCTTTACATTTATAAATACCTTTGTACACTCTGGCACCATGCTGGGGATGACAACCTAGTATCTAAGTGGTGTTAGCTAGTGTCAACAAGCATTTCTGGCGCCGTTGCCGGGGAGACATTATAGAAGTCATAAGAGTCTCAGGAATAAGTCATAAAAGGGAACAAAAGGGTAATATTAAGAAAGCCAGAAAATCAATCAAGGTTATTCACATAAAATATTAGACTAGACTATAGAGAAATAATTGCATACAACAGCTACTAAGTGAGAAATCATAACAAGGCACCTCTGCTTTGGCAGGTTCACCCTGTTGTTTTTCTATGTTTACATTTTTATACAGGGTATAACAGGATTGACTTTGGGTGCATTCAACTCTCCATCATCAGAACCAAAGCAATCAAGAGAAGAAGAAGCTAGCTACCAATTGCTGAAGCTATGGCACAAAAGACCTTGCAAGAATTCTCTACTCCAAGTCTTGACAACATTCCAACCGGTCCAAGATTGGTAGTAGAAGAAGGAATACCCGAGTTTGAGCTCAAGTCAAGCCTCATCAATTTGGTGCAAGCTACACAATTCAGTGGAAAGGCACATGAAGATGCCAATGCACACTTGCAGAATTTCTTAGAGATTGGAAGCACAATCCACATCAACAGAGTTGACAAAGACGTCATACTACTTCGCCTTTTTCCATTCTCACTAGAAGGAAAAGCGAGGAAGTGGTTCTACACTCATCAATATAACATCAACAACTGGACGAACTTGTCAGATGCCTTTCTATCAAAGTTTTTCCCTATAGGCAAAACAACTGCCTTAAGAGGAAATATTGTCAGTTTCCAACAGCAGAAGAAAGAAGCCATTTCAGAAGCATGGGAGCATTTTCAACGATACATATCAGATTGTCCTCACCATGGAATGGCCACATGGTTACTTATGTAGACCTTCTACCATGGATTAACCCAGAAGGCTCGTGAGTGCCTAGATGCATCTGCTAAAGGATCATTCTTGGAGCTTACAACTGGAAAAGCAGAGATACTTTTGGATAAGATAGCAGAAAACCAAAGCTGGTTCCAAGATAAAGCTCAACAATGTCATCAAACTGAAGAAATACCAGAGGAAGTAAATGCATTATCAACTAAGATGGAAAATTTGCTCCATTGGATTGACCAGAGGGCCAAGTTCAAAGAAGATCAAAGGGCCATAGAGACAGTATACAAATATCAACCAACTTCGAGTCAACCCAATAGCAAAGGTATGAATTCAGGTAATACTTTTAAGCAACTTTCATTAAAAGAGAGAATTGCTCAACAAAACAAAATTAATGATGAAGTTAAACAAAGGCTAGATACAAATGAATCATCTCTAAAAGATATACACAATAAAATGGATTTTCTACTAACTGCCTTTGATGACGAAAACACTCTTAATAAAAGGGTAGAGCTTAAATTAATAAAGATAGCTGCTGCACTGCCTGTTGCTACTAACATTGAGCAGGTAAAGAATGTAACTACTAGACGAGGTAAAGCCACCAGAGATCCACCATACCCAAAAGAGAAACAAAGAACATCAGCACCAGTGCAACCAGCAGTGATAGAAGAAGAAAGCCCAGTTGAAGCAGAAGATCTGCTCCAACCACCAAGAACTGGAGAAATGGGGAAAGATTTTTACGACACCAACTATTTGCCATTTCCCAGAAGAAACAGAGGACTGTAGTCGGATGAGCAGTTTGGTAAGTTTGTAGAGGTCATTCAGAAATTATATGTCAACATACCTCTGCTCGATGCCATACAGGTACCTACATATGCAAAGTACATCAGAGATATTCTTAACAAGAAGAGACCACTGCCCACCACTGAGGTTATCAAGCTGATAGAAGAATGTAGTGCGGCCATCCTCAATAAGCCACCAAAGAAGAAGGAAGATCCTGGATGTCCCACTATTGATTGCTCGATTGGAAACCAACACTTCAACAATGCACTTTGTGATCTAGGAGCAAGTGTCAGTGTGATGCCAGCGTCAGTCTACAAAAATCTTGAGCATGCAACCTTAGAACCAACATCAATGTGCCTACAACTAGCGGATCAATCGGTTCGACACCCGTTGGGCATCGCCGAGAACATTCCAGTCAAGATCAGAGATTTCCTAGTGCCAGTAGACTTCGTAGTACTGGACATGAGTCCTGACTCAAAAGTGTCCATCATCCTTGGAAGGCCATTTCTGAGCACTGCCAATGCCCACATTGATGTCGGGAAAGGAGAAATCAAGTTCAACATAAAAGGTAAATCGGTATTTATCCGCATTATTAATTTTCTCATATTTAAATTCATTAATTCTTGCATTAGTCATATATATTCATAGCATTATTATAATAATCAAAAGCTCCATATAAATAATATTCGTGGTGTGTAACAACCCATATTTATTAATTATTGTGGAGGCACAAAAATATTTTCCATAATCATTTTCAATAAGTTTTAATTCTCATAGATTTTCCTGCATTATATTTATTTATATTGATCTTCTAGAAGCATGACCCACACTCCTTGGGTCCCACATGTCATACACTTCACCTCACATACATCCCATCACATAATTTCATCCACCAATATGTTTCCACTCACCTGACATCTTTCCACCGTCCAACCACTACCAACACAACATTATTCTGCGTGAGATCAAAGCAAGGAAGCAAGTGGAGGAGGCACACCCAGGATGGGCATGACAAGTGGGCGCCAGCCCACCTACCAAGGGCGCCCGCCCTGTCCCTTTTTCCTCCTATAAAAGGCCACCTCCAGCTCCCCTTCTCTTCACACAAACATTCCAAAAAACCACACAAGTCTCAGTTTCCCGAGAAGGAGTTCTTGTAGTGAAGAGAAGAGAGTAGAGAGAAGAGAGTAGAAAGAAAGAGAAGAGTGGAAGAGAAGGTTGGGAGTTCTTTAGAGAGAGTGTTTATCACCTAGCAAGTAGTGATCCCGTTGTCTAAGAGGAAGTAAAAGTTGTTTAGGGAGGCTCTACCAAAATAGAAACTTGTCTTGAACGATTAACCCCTGGACTACTGACACTCCGGACAACTGACCACTAACATTTTATCTCACATTTTCCACTAGTTGTGTTTTTGCCAACTCTTGTTTGCAGGATGTTTAAGAAGGTGAAGAATGCAGGGAAGGCTATCAAGAACATTGGAACAAGGAGTTCATCCCGACACTCCTCACAGCCATCAGAGATGAGCGTCGACCCGACACCCACACAAGCTCCATCATCTTCATCAGGTCAGCAAGTCAAGGTCCTTCTCAAGATAGGAGACCTAGGACTGAAGACCCGAAGAGAGAAGGAAGTCTATCCGCAATTGAAGAACAAAGATTTCATTCACACCCCTACTATCGATCCAATCCTACTACAAGAAACAGGTATGGACACTGAATTTGACTTAATTTTTTAGATGATGGGTTGGACAAATTTTTGGAATATAACTGAGCTGGGTTCTCGTCTTCTCACCCTCGAATTTCTTTGCACCTTACAATACTATGAGGGGGGAATTGTTTTTCGGATGTTTAAATAGGAAATTATGTTATCTTGGAGAGAGCTGAGCGACCATCCTGGTTTCTCTTCAAGATGCATCCTGAACATTGACTCCGATTTACCCAATTTTGAGAGACACCAGTTTTGGAGAGAAATATCTAGAGATAATTTTTACAGTCAAGCCCGAACCAGTGACATGGAACACCCCACTCTTAGGATGTTTCACAAATGGTTTGGGTACAATCTTTTCTATCGTGACGATATTAAGAAAGTAAGAGTAGGAGATTTACAACTTTTATATGCTGCTATTAGTAATGTACTGTCGGTGTTTTCCTCTCGGGGGGTCACACCAACGAGTAAATTTGTATGCGTGCTCCCTTTTCCAGATGGTGATGCAAAAAGTCACAAAGATTTATCCTGGTTCGGCCAAGAGAAGGCCCTACGTCCAGCGGGGGGGGAGAGAGTTTGTATTATCTTGCACCTAAGAGCTTGTACAGGGGTGAATACAAGTGTGGTATGAAGTGTGGAGCTCTACTACGTGTGAGCGTGGTATATCCTGCCGTTCTATTCCTGAGTCCCTCCTTTTATAATCCCAAGGAGAGACCCAGGGTACATGTATAGGCGTCAGAATAGGAGTCGATAGCAGTATGGAGCGCTGACCTACTCGAGGCTTCCGTACCGGCATGGCCTCGAGTCGTCCCGTCTTAATAGCCTGGTGATGATTACGCGTGCCCTTGCATTCCGTTCTGCATGCCGTCCTGGATTGGTTTGCCTGATGTACGCTTGTACGACCCGACGGCAAATCCGGCGGAGCAGTTGGGATGTGGTCAGTCGACGCCCGACTTGTCTCCTGGATGGGTCTCTATCTGGTCGAGGGTCGGACGCCGTACGATGTCCTGATGTTGAAGCGCTGACTTTGGCCATCTCGAGGGGGTCTTGATTAGACACTCCATCTCTGTTTCCCACTTCCTGACACGCCTTGGGCCGTTTGGTGGGGAAGGCTGCAAAAAGATCGATGGGACAGGTGCCTGTTCCCTATCACGCCCCCCGTGACCCATGTGTTAGGTGGGGAGGCACCAGGCGCATTTAATGCCCCGGCCCGCGCGTGCGCGTTAGGCGGCGGCGGCGTCCTTGCGCTCGACGCCTCCCGATTCGCGGGAGCCTGTTCCGTATTCGACGTTGACCAGAGCTCGACGCCTGATTGATTCGCTCGATGCTATTTCCATCTTCGAGGCTACGGTCGTCGATGGTCGTGCGTGTGTGCGGACGGAGCGTCGAATCGAGGCGCTAGTTTTATGTACGGATAGTCTCGTTATACGCGTTGGTGAGGGTACCCCCTGTTGATACCCTCGACAGTAGCCCCCGAGTCTCCATTCGAGCGCTGGCGCTCGAGTGGAGACTTTTGTCTTTTCAGTCGAGGTTCCGTGGGGGCGCGCGAGCGACCCCGCGGGGGTAGCCCCCGAGCCCTCGAGGGAGTATTTAACTCCTTCGAGGGTTGTTTTGCCTAATTTGCAGAGACACTGTCGACACCAGTGGTGGAAGGTTCTGATCGGCTTTGCCTTGCGTGGAGGTTTCGACGTACTCTCGATAGAGCGAGCGTCTTCCACTCCAGATCGAGTTCCTAGCGGGTAGTCCAAGTGAGAACCTGTGCCCCTTTCGAGGGGGTCAGCTGTAGCCCGGAGGCGTTCTCATAAAGCTGGGTCGACGTGGTCGGGGATACCGGTCTCATTCGATAGAGTCCAGCGGCTCGATGCCTCCTGTCGGGGGGATTCCTCTCGACTGTCTCGACCCTGCCTTGGACATCGCCAGCGAGTTTTCGAGGCAGGCCTCGATTTTCGACCACTCGCTGGGGACCCCTGACTCTTGGTGCTCGAGATCAGCTGTCGAACCCTTTCGACGAGCCAGCCATCGACCTCTCGAGACTGTTGTGGGTACGCTCCTTGGCTTACAAGGGAAGGAAGTGGTTGTGACGGTTCGCCTTTCTGCCCGTTGGGCGCGTCTTTTTAGGCGGGTGACGTTACTACGCTGTATCGGCGTGGAATTCGGAACGCCCGGCCTGTGAAAGGGGAAAGACTGTTAGGTGTCGTATTAAATGGGGGGACGTTACCTCATTTCTCGGATCTGTCCGTTGGCGATTTTTGGCTTATAAATACTCCGCGGCACCGCCGTCGTTCTTTCTTCCGCCTCCCATCTTTGCTCTTGCTCTAGCCTCCTTGCCGTCCTAGCTCTCTCGCCATCTTTCACGCACAGGCCTCCTCGTGCAGTAGCGGATTCGCCGCACTTCCGTCCGAGATGCCTGTAAGACTCATTGCCACCGACGACTGGCGCCCGTCGTCGATGACGGAGCGCCGATTGTTAGAGCTCGAGAGAGAGGGACTGCTGCGCCACCGCACTTCGCTATCGTCGCCAGAGTGGATCGCGCCACCGGCGGACCACAGGGAGCCCCAGCCGCCCGAGGGCTACGTAGTGTCGTTCGCCAAGTTCCACCGACATGGCCTGGGTGCTCCCCCGAGTCGCTTCATGTGGGCCCTCTACTTCCACTACGGGGTGGAGCTCCAGCACTTCTCCCCGAACGCCATCACCGTCGCGGCGGTCTTCGCCACAGTGTGTGAGGGCTATTTGGGGATGATGCCGCACTAGGAGTTGTGGCTCCATCTCTACAGGGGCGAGCTCTTCAACGCCCCCACTGGGACCGCCGGCGTGAGGAAACCTGTGCGGGCGGGTTGCCTCAATCTTGTGCTGAAGACGGGGAAGTCGGAGAGGCCGCGTGAGTATATCCCGGTGGGACTGTCGACTAACCACGCCGGCTGGGACTCCCAATGGTTCTACTTGAGGAACGACGATGGCCTGCTGCCCGCCTACACCGGGCGCTTGATCACGGAGCGACCGGAGAATTGGACGTACGGCGTCGTTCAGGTTCACCAATCTCGGCTCGACCCCCTCCTCGACGTCATGAAGAAGCTGCGTTCGGAGGGCTTGACCGCCGCCCTCGTTCTCTCGGCCGTTCATCACCGGAGTGTTCTCCCTTTGATGTCTCGGCCGTTGAGGATGGACGAGATGGGCCCCGGTGTTTCGTCTCGGGACCTCGAGGCGTGCCGGACGTCCAACGAGGCTCCGGCGGATGACGAAGTTGCGGCCCGAGTCAGGGCTGCAATCGCCGGTGATTTTCAACCGAAGCATGTTAATGGCTTCCCCATGAGGCCAGATGCCGGGTCGATCGATCTGGTATGTTTTCTTCTTGCGCGCAACCTCGAATCTGGGTTCCCTTTCTTCCCCTCCCCTCTTCTTACCTAAGTCTGCCTTCACTTTGTCAGGGACGGATCGACGTCCGGTCCTCGAGGCCCCCGGTAAAGGAGGATGAGGTCAATCGTGACAAACAGCGCCAATCCGCCGAAAAGCTAAAGTCTGCCAAGGACTCTGCCAAGAAAGGGGAGAAGAAGAAGAACCTCGACCGCCAAGCGTTAGAGGCGCGTCGGGCCAAATCCAGGTAGAGGGGGGAGCCTGAGGAAGAATCCCCCAACGATGATGATGACGATGACGACGACAGTGATGATTCTGAGGGGATGGCGTCACGTCTCGACCGGATCCTCGAGGGACCGTCTCGAGGCGACGTCGATGCCCCCCGGACGGAGACGTCAAGGGAGGGTCCGAGTGGATCTCATCGCCCCCGGGCCGACACACCTCCTGCGCCCAAGACGGGTCAAGACGCACCGCGCCCTCCCCCGGCGCCCAGAGAGAGCGGTCAGGCTAGGCCCCAGGTAAAGGGGCCGCTGACTCGCGGTCGCGCCGCGGCCTCCGAGAAAGGAGAGGCCAGCCGCAGGAGCGCTAGTCTCGGTGCCTGTCAGGCGGGAACCGACGCGCCTAGGCCGGCGCCTGCCCTCGAGGGGCCCGGAGCCCAGACGCGGGGTGGCTCGAGGCCCGCTAGTCGGGGCAGCGGGAGGCGAGCTGTTCTCCCTGTGGGGTAAGCTCTTTCGATGTTGTGGCTTCTGTCTTCCTGTTCCTCTGCCGATTTTTTCTCATATACCGATCTTTTCTCAGGCTAAAGCGGACCCTCGAGCGGGCCCAACCATCTATGGCAAAGAGGCTCAAAACGGGAGCCGCCTCCAAGGGACCAGGTTCGTAGTTTATTTATGGGCCTTGTGATGTCCTTGTGTTGGTTACTGTATCGTCTGGCCCTTACCCTTCGCTTTGTAGGCTCTTCCGACTCTCAACCTTCTGCCGACGTCGAGGGGGCTCCGGCTCGTCCCATGCCTACCCCGTCGCCGTCGACTGGTGGTGTGGCGCCCTAGACACAAACGTCAGAGGGAGCCCCCGAGCCCCCTTTATTGGGGGCCGAGGGGGAACCCATCACCATCAGCGACACGTCTGATGGTGACAGAGCGTCTAGGGGTGCCCGCCCTATGGAGGAGGAGACGTCGACCCCCCATGTCGCGGGATCAACTCCCTGGCCCGCCGGCCTCCGCACCCTCGAGGAGCAAAAAAAGAAGAGGGAGGAGGATGAACAGCGGGAGCGCGAGGCGGCGCGGCAGCGGCAACAGCCGCAGCAGCAACAGCAGCAGCAGCAACAAACGCAGCAGCAACAGCAGCAGGAGCAAGAGCAATAGGAGCAGCAGCAGCAGCAGCAGGAGGGTCAAGAGGAGGGGCTGCTCGAGCCCCCGCCCCAAGGTTCGGCCCAACTGGCGCCGCCGGAGCCGCAAGAGCCTGGTGAGCAAGGAGAGGATCTTCCAGTGTACGGCCCCCCAACCCCGGCGTGGCTCCTCCCGGGGGTACCTGCCGCGATCCGGGCGGAGCCGGGGCGAGCGGACGGAGTGGTGGCGCTCGCCTGCCTGAAGCGCACCCCCGTTGACCCCGAGTCCGAGATCAAGAGGACAATTTACGGCATGGACGGGATCGCCCCAGGGTTCCTCCGGGAACGTCGGGCCTTCTCTTGCCCCCCCGCTGGAACGTCGCGCCTTCTCTTCCTCCGGGAATGTCGGGCCTCCTCCGGGTTCTGGGATCGCCCCAGGGTTCCTCCGGTGCAAGATAATACAAACTCTCTCCCCCCCCCCCCGCTGGACGTAGGGCCTTCTCTTGCCCGAACCAGGATAAATCTTTGTGTCTTTTTGCATCACCATCTGGAAAAGGGAGCACGCATACAAATTTACTCGTTGGTGTGACCCCCCGAGGGGAAAACACCGACAGTTTGGGTATCAACAAGGGGTACCCTCACCAACGCGTATAACGAGACCAACGAGCTCATGAGTGAGACTCTCACTTATGCGCCTCGCAAGGCCATCAAATCGCAGGCCCTGGTAGACTTCATCGCAGAATGGACGGACACCCAGCTCCCCCCGACCTAGGTCCAGGCGGAACTATGGACGATGTATTTCGATGGGTCACTCATGAAAACTGGGGCCAGAGCCGGCCTGCTGTTCATCTCACCCTTGGGCGTCCACATGAGGTACGTAATCAGGATTCATTTTGCCGCATCTAACAATGTTGCAGAATATGAGGCCCTCGTCAACGGTCTCAAGATCGCTATCGAGTTAGGAGTCCGACGCCTCGACGTCCGAGGTGACTCCCAACTCGTCATCGACCAAGTAATGAAAACCTCGAGCTGCCATGACCCAAAAATGGAAGCGTACTGCAAAGAAGTCCGTCGACTCGAGGACAGGTTCCACGGTCTCGAGCTTGTCCATATCGCTCGACGCTACAACGAGGCAGCCGACGAACTCGCCAAGATCGCATCGACCAGAGGCACGGTGCCGCCTGATGCATTCTCAAAAGATCTTCACGAGCCATCCGTCGACCTAGGCACGGGGGCTGGCGTCGATGCCACCACCGCCCAACAAACCAATGCTGTCGATACGCTCTTGATGGTGGAAGAGATGATGGAGATAGAACGACGACTAGGTCGACCATTCGATTGGCACACACCGTTCCTCGACTGCCTTATCCGCGGCGAGTTGCCAGAAGACCGGTCAGAAGCTCGTCGTATCGCTCGACGGGCCAAATCATATGTGATCTATGGCGAAGACAACGAGCTATATCGACGGAGCCTGACGGGGGTCTTACAACGTTGCATCACCGTGGAAGAAGGCCGAAAACTCCTCGATGACCTGCACTCGGGGGCTTGCGGTCACCACGCCGCTCCACGGACCCTTGTAGGGAATGCTTTTCGACAAGGCTTCTATTGGCCAACGGCCGTGGCGGACGCCATCGACCTCGTACGATCGTGTCACGGGTGTCAGTTCTACGCCAAGCAGACGCATCTGCCCGCCCACGCTCTTCAGATGATCCCCATTACTTGGCCGTTTGCGTTGTGGGGGCTCGATTTAGTAGGACCTCTACAAAAGGCGAAAGGAGGATACACCCATTTGCTGGTGGCCATTGACAAGTTCTCCAAATGGATCGAGGCTCGACCCATCACCAACATCCGCTCCGAGCAGGCCGTCCTCTTCTTCACCGACATCATCCATCGGTTTGGGATCCCCAATGTCATCATCACCGACAACGGCACCCAGTTCACCAGCAAAGAGTTCTTGGACTTCTGCGATCAGCATCACATCCGTGTGAACTGGTCTGCAGTAGCCCACCCTCGAACTAACGGCCAGGTCGAGCGTGCCAACGGCATGATTTTGCAAGGACTCAAGCCAAGGATCTACAATCGATTGAAGAAATTCGGCAAGAAATGGGTTGAGGAGCTTTCCTCAGTCCTATGGAGCCTTAGGACAACACCAAGCAGGGCCACAAAATACACCCCGTTCTTCATGATCTACGGCTCTGAGGCTATCCTCCCCACAGACCTCGAGTATGGGTCACCTCGACTCAAGGCCTACAACGAGCAATCGAACAAAGAGACTCAAGAAAACGCGGTCGACCAACTTGAGGAGGCTCGAGACATGGCCCTCCTCAACTCTGCCAGATATCAGCAAAAGCTTCGACGCTACCACGACAAGCATGTGCGCAAGAGGGACCTCAACGTGGGCGACCTAGTCCTACGACGCCTGCAAAGCAATCAAGGACGCCAGAAGCTGATTCCGCCTGGGGAAGGCCCGTACGTGGTGGCCGAGGTCCTGAAGCCGGGAACGTACAAGCTGGCGGACGAAAAGGGGGCAATCTTCACCAACGCATGGAACATCGAACAGCTACTTCGATTCTACCCCTAGAAGTTCTAAACTTATGTTCCTGCTTACGTTTTGTACCAATACTTTGTAAACGAATGAATGAATAAATAAAGTCCTTCCCTCGAAGCAATTCTTTTTTGTGCCGAGAAGATTCATAAGTCACGATCTCGACGTTAAAAGGGGGCACTGACTCTGACCCATCATAGTCAGCACCCCCTCGGGGGCTACCAGGGGGATGACCCCCCCCCCAAACGACGAAAAAACCAAGGAGTTTTCTTTTCTTACGTAGTAAACCTTGCGCGGTTCAAGTAGCTAAGATACCTCGAGCCCCTCAAAGGCCGAGGGACAACGAGCTGGAGAACTCCTACGCCCCCGTGCTACAGAAACTCTAATCACTTCCTCACCATTGAAGTGCTCGAGGTGGTTTTTTACGAAAGAACGAGCAAGGGATACAAACGTAGGCGCAAAGAGAAACGAAAGCATCGAGAGGAAAAACAAAATAAGCATTTAACAATTATGAAAAAGATACCATATCAGTTAAATCACAGAATCAGCAAAGTATCATACAAGGGGCCTCAGGCGCCCTGAGCAGGCTCGCAGGCCTCAGTCCGTGGCACGACCCTCATCGCCCTCGCCTCCGCCCAAGCTAACCTCAGGAGGGAGCACCTCAGGCTCAAAAAGTTTAGCCAACCTTTCCCAGGAGCCTCCGCGTCATCGATCAAGGCATGGAGCCTCTCCTCGTTCTCCGCGTCGGTCTTGGAGATGTCGGTGACAAAGCCATGAGACACCACCTCCATGTCGTAGGAGAAGCCCGAGCAGACAACCGCCATCCCTCGCTTCACCCCGATGTGGAGGGCGTCCCGCACCCGATCTCGCAACGTCGCGCCTATGTAGCACAGCTGGTCGACCAGGGCGTCGCCTCGAGCTCCCTCCCTCGACTCATCCATGGGCTCGACCTCCCAAGAGGTCGAGAGATCACTTATCGCCGTCCGCACTCGACGGTTCAAAGCAACCTCCGCCTCGAGCTGAGCCTTGGCGTTGCGAGCCTCGGTTTGGGCGGCCAGGAGTTCGTCCTTGAGCCCTGTAAAGGCCAACACAAGAGACCTTAGGAAAAACCAAGCACACCTCGAAAAAAGAAACCCGATAAAGGAAACATACCGCGTACGGTCTCCTCTAGAGCCGTGTTCTCACCAACCAGCCTGGTGTTGGCCCTCTCGATCTCTTTGCTGGAGCGCGCCAGCTCGGTGTTGGCAACGCAGAGATCTTCAATCGCCTTGCCAGCCTGAACAATGGCCCCACTCTTCTCCAGCAATTCACCCTTCAGACGCTCGACGTCGTTAGAGAGACTGCGGCATCGAGCCCGCTCCGCCTCGAGATCTTCGAGGGCCTTCTTCTTGGCTTCCTCTGCGGCGCCCCTGGCGACCTCGCCATTCACATGCTCCACTTTCATCTTACGGAAGGACTCTCGGACAGAGTCCAGGTCGGATTTAAGGAGGCCCTTCTCCTTGTCCAGATCCGAGATAACGCCCTTGTAGGACAGGGCTTCCTCTCGGGCTCTGGACGCGGCCTCCTCGACCGTAAGAGCCCGCTCCCGTAGCGGCATCATCTCCTCCTCCGCCTTCTTAGAGGCCTCTCGGGCCTCGGCCAGGGCAGCCTCCCTCGCCTTCTTCTCCTCCTCGAGTGCTATGAGATCCTTGTAAGCTTTAAGAAGCTTTTCCTGCGACTCGAGGAGTTGATCCTTGAGAAGGGGGAGCTGCTCCCAACCGCCCCTCGTGGCGTGTATGAAACTGGACTTGATACGGGAGGTCACTTTCATATCCTGCGAATCAAGAGTCGGGTGGATTAGAATATAGAAACCAGAAAGCACCATGAGGATTGAAGTTCGAGAAACACTTACAAAATAAGCCGGGCCGAGCCCGTTGTTGATAACGTCCGAGAGGAGCCCCACCACATGCTTCATCCAAAGGCGGAGCTCCTCGATGTGTTCCCACTTCTCCGCCTCCTTTCGATCGTCGAGGAAGATGTCGGGCTCAGACGGGTCATGGGAGGCCCGGATACGGATGCGATCGGGGCACCAGTGCTCCATCTCCCGGTCCGCCCGCGCCTTAACGCCACGGATGAGATCCTCGACGGTCTCGAGAGATCCCCCATGACACAGGAACAGGTCCACGAGACATGGGAACCGCCCGTCGTCGTCCACCGTCTTCCAAGTTCCGTCCTTGGTCCCCGATGTCCCGATTTCATCCTCCTCGGAAGGAAAGCGGTCCTCCCACGCCCGACGTTCCCGGAGGAACCCCGGGGCGATCCTGTCCATGCCGTAAATTGTCCTCTTGATCTCGGACTCGGGGTCAACGGGGGTGCGCTTCAGGCAGGCGAGCGCCACCACTCCGTCCGCTCGCCCCGGCTCCGCCCGGATCGCGGCAGGTACCCCCGGGAGGAGCCACGCCGGGGTTGGGGGGCCGTACACTGGCAGATCCTCTCCTTGCTCACCAGGCTCTTGCGGCTCCGGCGGCGCCAGTTGGGCCGGACCTTGGGGCGGGGGCTCGAGCAGCCCCTCCTCTTGACCCTCCTCCTGCTGCTGCTGCTCCTGTTGCTCTTGCTCCTGCTGCTGTTGCTGCTGCGTTTGTTGCTGCTGCTGCTGTTGCTGCTGCGGCTGTTGCCGCTGCCGCGCCGCCTCGCGCTCCCGCTGTTCATCCTCCTCCCTCTTCTTTTTTTGCTCCTCGAGGGTGCGGAGGCCGGCGGGCCAGGGAGTTGATCCCGCGACATGGGGGGTCGACGTCTCCTCCTCCATAGGGCGGGCACCCCCAGACGCTCTGTCACCATCAGACGTGTCGCTGATGGTGATGGGTTCCCCCTCGGCCCCCAATAAAGGGGGCTCGGGGGCTCCATCTGACGTTTGTGTCTAGGGCGCCACACCACCAGTCGACGGCGACGGGGTAGGCACGGGACGAGCCGGAGCCCCCTCGACGTCGGCAGAAGGTTGAGAGTCGCAAGAGCCTACAAAGCGAAGGGTAAGGGCCAGACGATACAGTAACCAACACAAGGACATCACAAGGCCCAGAAATAAACTACGAACCTGGTCCCTTCGAGGCGGCTCCCGTTTTGAGCCTCTTTGCCATAGATGGCTGGGCCCGCTCGAGGGTCCGCTTTAGCCTGAGAAAAGATCGGTATATGAGAAAAAATTGGCAGAGGAACAGGAAGACAGAAGCCACAACATCGAAAGAGCTTACCCCACAGGGAGAACAGCTCGCCTCCCGCCGCCCCGACTAGCGGGCCTCGAGCCACCCCGCGTCTGGGCTCCGGGCCCCTCGAGGGCAGGCGCCGGCCTAGGCGCGTCGGTTCCCGCCTGACAGGCACCGGGACTAGCGCTCCTGCGGCCGGCCTCTCCTTTCTCGGAGGCCGTGGCGCGACCGCGAGTCAGCGGCCCCTTTGCCTGAGGCCTAGCCTGACCGCTCTCTCTGGGCGCCGGGGGAGGGCGCGGTGCGTCTTGACCTGTCTTGGGCGCAGGAGGTGTGTCGGCCCGGGGGCGATGAGATCCACTCGGACCCTCCCTTGACGTCTCCGTCCGGGGGGCATCGACGTCGCCTCGAGACGGTCCCTCGAGGATCCGTTCGAGACGTGACGCCATCCCCTCAGAATCATCACTGTCGTCGTCATCGTCATCATCACGTTGGGGGATTCTTCCTCAGGCTCCCCCCTCTGCCTGGATTTGGCCTGACGCGCCTCTAACGCTTGGCGGTCGAGGTTCTTCTTCTTCTCCCCCTTCTTGGCAGAGTCCTTGGCAGACTTTAGCTTTTCGGCGGATTGGCACCGTTTGTCACGATCGACCTCATCCTCCTTTACCGGGAGCCTCGAGGACCGGACGTCGATCCGTCCCTGACAAAGTGAAGGCAGACTTAGGTAAGAAGAGGGGAGGGGAAGAAAGGGAACCCAGATTCGAGGTTGTGCGCAAGAAGAAAACATACCAGATCGATCGACCCGGCATCTGGCCTCATGGGGAAGCCATTAACATGCTTCGGTTGTAAATCACCGGCGATTGTAGCCCTGACTCGGGCCGCAACTTCGTCATCCGCCGGAGCCTCGTTGGACGTCCGGCACGCCTCGAGGTCCCGAGACGAAACACCGGGGCCCATCTCGTCCATCCTCAACGGCCGAGACATCAAAGGGAGAACTCTCCGGTGATGAACGGCCGAGAGAACGAGGGCGGCGGTCAAGCCCTCCGAACACAGCTTCTTCATGACGTCGAGGAGGGGGTCGAGCCGAGATTGGTGAACCTGAACGACGCCGTACGTCCAATTCTCCGGTCGCTCCGTGATCAAGCGCCCGGTGTAGGCGGGCAGCAGGCCGTCGTCGTTCCTCAAGTAGAACCATTGGGAGTCCCAGCCGGCGTGGTTAGTCGACAGTCCCACCGGGATATACTCACGCGGCCTCTCCGACTTCCCCGTCTTCAGCACAAGATTGAGGCAACCCGCCCGCACAGGTTTCCTCACGCCGGCGGTCCCAGTGGGGGCGTTGAAGAGCTCGCCCCTGTAGAGATGGAGCCACAACTCCCAGTGCGGCATCATCCCCAAATAGCCCTCACACACGGCGGCGAAGACCGCCGCGACGGTGATGGCGTTCGGGGAGAAGTGCTGGAGCTCCACCCTGTAGTGGAAGCAGAGGGCCCACATGAAGCGACTCGGGGGAGCACCCAGGCCATGTCGGTGGAACTTGGCGAACGACACCACGTAGCCCTCGGGCGGCTGGGGCTCCCTGTGGTCCGCCGGTGGCGCGATCCACTCTGGTGACGATAGCGAAGTGCGGTGGCGCAGCAGTCCCTCTCTCTCGAGCTCTAACAATTGGCGCTCCGTCATCGACGACGGGCGCCAGTCGTCGGCGGCAATGAGTCTTACAGGCATCTCGGGCGGAAGGGCGGCGAATCTGCTACTGCACGAGGAGGCCTGTGCGCGAAAGATGGCGAGAGAGCTAGGACGGCAAGGAGGCTAGAGCAAGAGCAAAGATGGGAGGCGGAAGAAAGAACGACGGCGGTGCCGCGGAGTATTTATAAGCCAAAAATCGCCGACGGACAGATCCGAGAAATAAGGTAACGTCCCCCCATTTAATACGCCACCTAACAGTCTTTCCCCTTTCACAGGCCGGGCGTTCCGAATTCCACGCCGATACTGCGTAGTAACGTCACCCGCCTAAAAAGACGCGCCCAACGGGCAGAAAGGCGAACCGTCACGACCACTTCCTTCCCTTGTAAGCCAAGGAGCGTACCCACAACAGTCTCGAGAGGTCGATGGCTGGCCCGTCGAAAGGGTTCGACAGCCGATCTCGAGCACCAAGAGTCAGGGGTCCCCAGCGAGTGGTCGAAAATCGAGGCCTGCCTCGAAAACTCACTGGCGATGTCCAAGGCAGGGTCGAGACAGTCGAGAGGAATCCCCCCGACGGGAGGCATCGAGCCGCTGGACTCTATCGAATGAGACCGGTATCCCCGACCACGTCGACCCAGCTTTATGAGAACGCCTCCGGGCTACAGCTGACCCCCTCGAAAGGGGCACAGGTTCTCACTTGGACTACCCGCTAGGAACTCGATCTGGAGTGGAAGACGCTCGCTCTATCGAGAGTACGTCGAAACCTCCACGCAAGGCAAAGCCGATCAGAACCTTCCACCACTGGTGTCGACAGTGTCTCTGCAAATTAGGCAAAACAACCCTCGAAGGAGTTAAATACTCCCTCGAGGGCTCGGGGGCTACCCCCGCGGGGTCGCTCGCGCGCCCCCACGGAACCTCGACTGAAAAGACAAAAGTCTCCACTCGAGCGCCAGCGCTCGAATGGAGACTCGGGGGCTACTGTCGAGGGTATCAACAAGGGGTACCCTCACCAACGCGTATAATGAGACCCTCCGTACATAAAACTAGCGCCTCGATTCGACGCTCCGTCCGCACACACGCACGACCATCGACGACCGTAGCCTCGAAGACAGAAATAGCGTCGAGCGAATCAATCAGGCTTCGAGCTCTGGTCAATGTCGAATACGGAACAGGCTCCCGCGAATCGGGAGGCGTCGAGCGCAAGGACGCCGCCGCCGCCTAACGCGCGCACGCGGGCCGGGGCATTAAATGCGCCTGGTGCCTCCCCACCTAACACATGGGTCACGGGGGGCGTGATAGGGAACAGGCACCTGTCCCATCGATCTTTTTGCAGCCTTCCCCACCAAACGGCCCAAGGCGTGTCAGGAAGTGGGAAACAGAGATGGAGTGTCTAATCAAGACCCCCTCGAGATGGCCAAAGTCAGCGCTTCAACATCAGGACGTCGTACGGCATCCGACCCTCGACCAGATAGAGACCCATCCAGGAGACAAGTCGGGCGTCGACTGACCACATCCCAACTGCTCCGCCAGATTTGCCATCGGGTCGTACGAGCGTACATCAGGCAAACCAATCCAGGACGGCGTGCAGAACGGAATGCAAGGGCACGCGTAATCATCACCAGGCTATTAAGACGGGACGACTCGAGGCCATGCCGGTACGGAAGCCTCGAGTAGGTCAGCGCTCCATACTGCTATCGACTCCTATTCTGACGCCTATACATGTACCCTGGGTCTCTCCTTGGGATTATAAAAGGAGGGACTCAGGAATAGAATGGCAGGATATACCACGCTCACACGTAGTAGAGCTCCACACTTCATACCACACTTGTATTCACCCCTGTACAAGCTCTTAGGTGCAAGATAATACAAACTCTCTTCCCCCCCGCTGGACGTAGGGCCTTCTCTTGCCCGAACCAGGATAAATCTTTGTGTCTTTTTGCATCACCATCTGGAAAAGGGAGCACGCATACAAATTTACTCGTTGGTGTGACCCCCCGAGGGGAAAACACCAACAAGTACCCACTTCACCTGTTACACTATTAGTTTCACATTGGCTTAGTATACCTAGTCTGCAGGGACCAGTAGGATGTACTTCACTTATCACTCGTCTAGCCACTAATCTTCACTTACTAGAAAATTCATCATTGGACTTCATAGAAGAATTAAGAATTTATCATGGCTATGACACATTTAGACAAGCTCGGATGTTAAAGAAAGAGGGGAATATAATGTATATGCTATATGATGATAAAGGCAAGATTCGGTTACCTAACCCGAACCTTGGCCTCTACGCTGTGCAAAACTTTTTGATTGAGATTGCAGCAACACCAGTGAACCAGAGAACTCCACAGCGAGTGGCACCTGAAAGGATAACCACTCACCGAGAACGCACTTGGTATGGAGCTGACCCTGGACCAGAAGAAGCAGCGCACCTGCATTATTGCGATTACAATCCACGAGTCCTTCGAGACCCATGGGCTCGACATGCGCAACCACAAGAGCCAACAAAGGAGACATGGCCGGAGAGCCAAGATCACCAGTGGACAAACCCGCCTTTTCATACAGGCAGGTACTCCACTGATCCATATGGAGCTTCAGGATCCAGACCTCCGCCCCAATTTGATGCAGGACGATACTCCGACGCCTCCTACGCCTTCACGAATGACTACTATCAAGAGGCCGGTGCTTTCTTCACTCGTACCGACAACACCCTCCTCAACATCCAGAACACGCAAGCAGAACATGGAAGGCTCCTGGAAGAGCAACAAAAATGGAACTAGGACCATGCCGCTGCAGTAGAAGAGCTGAGACAAGATACAACAACCATGAACGACAACATCACAACCATGACGCGGTTCTGGAACATCGGGTAAGACCGACGGCAACATCCAGCTTGGAGGAGTTTCTCCCTAAATTTATCAAGTAAGTTTCTATTTGCTCTTCTTATTTATTTTATTCTGTCTTAGTATTTATTTTATCTTAAAAGGAAAAAACTTAGAAAACCAAATAAATATTTTACTGCACTTTATAAACATGAAAACAAAATAAAAAGAGTGTGTAGATAAGTGTGCTTTATTTTTCTGCTAAGTTTAATCTCTAGAAAAAATAAAAAGACCAAAAATATGCATGATGGAAATGATGAACAGTTGCTCTGTTTGCTTACTTACAAGTACCTAGCTTTTATATTAGAGTTCTTCCAGGAATTACTAAAACTGAAATTACTATCTTTGGGAAGCATAACACTAAAGTCTAGGTAAGAGAAAGGCATGATATAAAGTTGAGCTGCTGTTTATCTTGTTCCTACTACACTAAGTTCTAGAGATTTATTTTGAAAACTTACAAATCACATGATGAGTTCCTAGCATAACAAAACTACCTACCACAGCCATACTTGCTATAACATCTTCTACTATATTTACATTGAGTTTGATCGAGCTGTGTAGACCCTTAGGAGCTTTTCATGTGGTTGAATTAAGATATTCACTTGCACACATCTACCACAGCATTCATCATCAATCATTAAAATTGCTATAAAATATTATCACTCACTGTCCCAAGTATTGTTATTCTCTCTCTCTAAAAAGATTCAATGCAGAAGAGGCATGGGTTATGCAAAAAAAAATAATATATGCGAGGAAATAAAAAGGGGCAAGTGCCTGGAACCTCGGAAAAGAAAGAAAAAGAGTGAGACGAGAGGTAAAAATGGACAAGTGTCCGGAGTAGAATTAGGGGTACAAAGATGCCCACTTGAGCGGAAAAAATGGACAAGTGTCCGACAGTAGAATTAGGGGTATCTACTACCCACCTGAAAAAAGAGAGAGAAAAAGATAGCCCATGTTCTCCCAAAGCAAAGATCAAAGAAGAGAAGAGATAGAAATATAAGGAGCAATGAGAAGTAAGTTTTATTATCACTTATGCATTTTCACCATCACAATCATTTACTCCATCACACATGCACGTCTTGATTTAATTATATGCTGAGTTCCTTTGGATCCATGGCTCGATTAGACAACATATGTATGAGCTGTTTTTCACTCCTATGAGCTCCACTTAAATATTCCATTAGCTATAGGAAAGTGATATCATGGTAAGGATCCACAAATACCACATATAGAGAGACTTGAGAGAATCATTGCTGGGAACTCTGAGTTTTATTTTGAAAACTTATGAAAAACACTAGAACAAAGGTGAAGTATAGACAAGAGGGATAGTGCTTGACTTAACTATTTTGTCTTTCGATTACTTAAGACTTAAGTGCAGGTACTAAACTTCATAACACTTCACTTTAATCTGGAAGAATTTTTATATAAAAGCATGTGTGCTTGTCAGGAAAGAAAACATCGAAGCAACTTCTGATTCGTCTAAGTTTAGCTGTTTGCTCAGGGACGAGCAAAAGGGTAAGCTTGGGGGAGTTTGTTGACAGACCTTAAGTACTAAAATTAATAATCAAATAAACATGAAAAAGGATCAATATGAAACAAACATCTAGAATTAGGGTTTTATCTGACAGAATTCCACGAGTTTTGGTGTTTATCTATTTCTGCAGGGGTTTATCAGATAATATGGAGAGAAGGCCCACATGTCATGTTTACAACGAGATAATTACGTGCCGTGCAATTTTCCTCAATCTAGAAGGATCCAGAAGCCACGGGAACGAACGGGAAGCGATTCGGGCTCGGGGGCAGGGCGCCCGCCCACCCCCCTTGGGCGCCCGCCCTGGCCAGGAGTTGGATCAGGACTCTGCTTCGGGGCAAGACTCCACCGACCTAAAGGATAAATCTAAACCATACAATCTATGTCGGTTTGATCCAATGGCTCACGTTCACTTGAGGGGACTATAAAACCAGACCCCCTGGCCCCTGGAGGAGAAGAGGAGAAATCATTATTCAGAGGTAGCCATCAAAGTTAGGGTTTAGAGCTTCTCTCCCACAGAGAATTAGAATTAGCTACTCCCTAATCCTTCAAGTTTAGAGGTTGATTAGATAGCAATTAGAGAAGTAGAGCACTACGCTCTGGATTCGGATCTTCGGTAATAAAGATTGGTATTATTCATATCTTTCTCTAATTCTATTGTTCTAATTGCATTATGTCTCTAATTATTATGTTCTTAGTTTGTTCTAGTTCTATATTTGATATAGTCCTAATTGATAATGAGTTTATGTATATGTTTGCAAAGCGCTTAGCTCTTGACGCGAGGGAGTTAGGTGATAGATCACATGTGAGCGTGGTGCTTAGATGTTATTTATCTGCAAATGTATCCTATTGGCCGAGTCGTGTGGTAGTTCGCGATAGTGACAGCTTCGTTGATTCTTATATAGTCCACCCTCTGTTGATAGGACAGGTAGAACCGGTATTGTGGAGTAAGTCATGCGATGTTCTGATTTACTTTATCAATGTTCCTTATACATGAATGAAGAGTCTTTTATGCTATATATGATCTTGTAGATAACTAGAGTAGATTATGACTTAGTAGTTAGTAGATAACTTAGAATCCATTCTCTAGCTAATCCGACATCACCTACATATATGAGGAGTAGTCTATTTTCTAATCGCTGTGTTATCTACCCATGAACTTATGATTCATTATCATTATCTTTATGGTTTACCCCCTGCTAAAGTAAGTGACTGTGTGACGAGTTTCTGATTAGTAATCATGTTCTTGCAAGTTTATCTCTAGTCTATGCCTTGATAGATTTTGTCCCTTGATTTAATTCCATCTTCTTGAGATCCCTTGAGCAAAATTATAAATAACGATACCTGGAATACTTTTCCTGGTGAAATGCTACAATGAGGTGTTTTATCTATGCGCTTGCGGATAGAATAGATTATTTTCTAGAGAGCCTTTACATTTATAAATACCTTTGTACACTCTGGCACCATGCTGGGGATGACAACCTAGTATCTAAGTGGTGTTAGCTAGTGTCAACAGTCACTACTTACACTAGAAAGCTATCTAAAGTTTCTAAACAAGTAAGTAAGCTACACTAGTTTGCAGAAATTTAAGAGAGAAGGTTTGATGTTTATACCGCCGTGTAGAGGGGATGAACCAATCAATAAAATGAAGTCCAATCACTGGGAGAAATCCAATCAACAAACACAATGGAGACAAGCAATTTTTCTCCTGAGGTTCACGTGCTTGTCGGCACGCTACGTCCTCGTTGTGTCGACCAACACTTGGTGGTTCGGTGGCTAAGAGGTGTAGCACGAACCTCGTCCTCACTAGGACACCACAAGAACCTACCCACAAGTGAGGTAGCTCAATGACATGAGCAATCCACTAATGTTGCCTTTGGCTCTCGGCCGAGGTAGGCACAAACCCCTCACAATCTCCGGGAGATGGCCACGAACAATCACCAACTCGTGCCAAAGCTCCTCCGCAGCTCCAAGCCGTCTAGGTGGCGGCAACCACCAAGAGTAACAAGCAAACCCGCAGCTCAACGATCACTAGTGCCACTAGATGCTCAAACTCTAAGCAAATGCAACTAGGATCTCTCCCAATCTCACTTTGGATGAACAAAACTTGAACAAGGTGAGTGGGAGGTGTTGGAGTATGCTCACAAGATGTATGAACAAGTTAGAGAGTCAAGAGCCTGAGCAAGAACTAGCCAAGGCAAATATATAGAAGCCCCAAGCAACAACTAGCCGTTGGCCACTTCTACCCCACTGTCTGCGTTCACACCGGACGCGGCCTAGTTCACAACAGACGCGTCCGGTATTGACCAGACCAGCGTCCGGTGCTGCTGATCGTTAAAAAAGTAGCCGTTGCCTTCAATGCTAACAAGGCACCGGACTCTCACTTTTGAACGCACCGGACGTGTCCAGTGTCACACCGGACGCGTCTGGTGTGCATCGGACCAAAACTCAGGGAGTGTCGCAAAACGTCACACCACCGAACTCACACACCGGACGTGTCCGGTGTGCACCGGACCTAAACTCAGAGAGCTCTGCAAGAACAGTTTGCACCGGACGCTAACTCGGACGTGTCCGGTGTCACATCGGACACGTCCGGTGTGCACCGGACGCAAACTCATAGTGCTCTTCAAGACAGCGTTCTCATCGGACGAGTTACACCGGTCGCATCACAGAGAGTCCGCTAAGAAATGAGCTCAAACCGGATGCTCAACTCGGACACGTCTGACCTCATACCGGACGCGTCCGGTGTGCACAGAAAACTGTTTTTTCAACTAAACGCTCTGCACTTCCTTCCCTTGCTTCCATGTGCCAACACCAAAGTGTCTCAACACTTGTGCACGTGTGTTAGCATATTTTAGAAACATTTTTAAGGGTTAATTAATTAGTTCACTAGGTCCTAATGCATGCAAGGAATCCAATCACCTAGTGGCACTTAGACAACCATTTTCAGAACAAGATTGCCCCTCTTAATAGTACGGCTATCTATCCTAAATGTGATCACACCCGCTATGGTGTCTTGATCACCGAAACCAAAACCCTAAGCAATACCTTTGCCTGATCTCCATAGGGTTTTGTTTTTCTCTTTCTTCTTTTCCAAGTTGAGCACTTGATCATCTTGTGGTCATCACCATCATCACCATGATCATCACTCGCTCCATCACTTGGCATGTACAAACCTCATTAAGTCTACACACACTTAGTATAGAGGTTAGTACTAGGGTTTCATTAATTATCCAAAACCAACCTAGGGCTTTCAATCTCCCCCTTTTTGTTAATTGATGACAACCATTTTTACAAAGATTTTCATTAAATTTTCTTAGATTCATGTTGCTTGCCCAAGCATTTTACCATGTGCAAAGGTATGGACAAGTTTCATAAACCCAAATTGGTAGCAATTGCTCCACCTACATATGTGCTAAGAGTTTGGATTTGAAAGCTTGCACATATGCTTGAATAGGAAATATAGGAGTCAATTTCTACCAAATGATGCTAAGGTGTAAAGAGTGGACCTTTGATGCGTGATACAAATCAGAGTTGCCAAAGTATACCATCCTTAGCACCATTAGTAACTAGACATTCACAAAGACTAGAACACCTCGTGAGATCAATGTTGATATTTGGGAATGCAATAAGGAATTGATCCGCAAGCGCACAGATATCGGTGAGCACTTCACCTGGGAGGTTATCCAGAGTATCGTATTTATATTTTTACCACTAGGAGAAAGAGTGCATCTGACTAACCCGGTCTATTACTACTAACCTTTAGGCTACAAAGAATGTTTCTCGTTGTGAGCGATATATAGAGAAGACTACAACCGTAATCTCTTTCTAACCTTGGTAAGGATAATCTACTGTTCTATTGGGGAGGCTTACGGAATCTAGACACCACAGAGGATGTTCAACCCGCACCTATAAATCCTATCCTTCCCGCTAACGAGATATGGTCTGCAAAGGTAACTCGGAAATGTCACGTTCCTCGCTACTACCACGGTCCAGGTAGTCAAGGGATATCTATGAGTATCCTAGCCCAAACACCACGTCTACGCTAGAGATGATTACTCTAAACTCTACGTGATGAGATTAAAGTAAACTCATAAACAAAAGAACAATAAAACAAGAACTTACTAAAATTTAGAAGTCAAAATACTGAAGAATCCTAGGATCAAGCTTCGGGTTAGGAGAACTTAGAAGAACTAATTCTACTCACATTGGATGCTAAGCCCTAAGTCTATTTAGAGGAGAGGTATTCCTTCGAGGGCTCCTCTCAACTCTATGATGAACTTGTCTCCTCCAGGGGCCAGGGGGTCTGCTTATATAGTCCCCTCAGGTGAACGTGGGCCGTCGGATCAAATCGACATTGATTGAACGGTTATCCTTGATCCTTTAGGTCGGTGGAGCGTGATCCGCGAAGTTGGCTCTGATTGGTGGAGACACCAGGGCGGGCACCCTAGGGGGAGGGAGGGCGCCCTGCCCCCGGGCCCGATCGCCTTCCCGTTCGTTCCCGTGCGTTAATATCTCTATGTAATCCCGACATGTGGGCCTTTCTTCCTTATTTCCCGATAACCCCTTGCAGAAACAGATAAACAACAAAACTCGTGGAATTCTTGTCAGATCAAACCCAAATTCTGGGTGTTGTTTGCATATTAGTCCTTTCTCTTGTTTATTTGATAATTAAAATTGATACTTAAGAACCGTCAACAAACACCCCCATACTTAGGCTTTTACTCATCCTCAAGAAAAGTATGGTTAAGAAAAATATCTAGGTTTAAAACATTGTAAAGCATTCTCTTCATACCTGCAGGGTGTTGTAAAAATTCACTGTGTACCGTAGTCAGGGAAATATATGGTCAAGAGTAGAGGTCCTTTCTTCTCAATCCTATTACTTGGAGTTTTTGTATATTTTTGAAAAGAAATTTAGCATAGCTTTATCCTCATAGGTTCCCTCAGATCACTCATTTATCTTTTATATATCTCACTGAGGCTGTTTTAATTTGCAAAGATTCTTAAGCATACTTACCTTGCATTTATTGCCTGATGAAAACAGGATCCGAGGAGAGGAATGCCATACTCTTAGATCAAAGACTTTGGAAATTAAAAACTTGTCAACTCTTACTGGCATATTGCTTATTAGACGGACCATGGGCTATCATTTTCATTCTTTTCTCTTTTTTTAAGTGGATACCGAGGTACCCCTAATTCTACTGCCGAAATAATGTCTTGATAATACTTTTTTTTAAGTCGATACCGAGGTACCCCTAATTCTACTGCCCTAATTCTTTGGCTAATTCTAATTCTCTGTGGGAGAGAAGTCCTAACTTTGATGGCTACCTCTGATAATGATTTCTCCTCTCTCCCCTAAGGTGGAGAGGCCTTGATTATATAGTCCTTTCAAGTGAATTTGGGCCGTCAGATCAAACCGACATTGATCGCACAGTTTTCCTTGATCCTTTAGGTCGGTGGAGCATAATCCATGAAGTTGATTGTGATTGGCCCCGAGGCCAGGGTGGGCGCCCAAGGGGGGAGGGCGGGCGCCCTGCCCCCGAGCCCATCCGGTCTCCCGTTCGTTCCCGTGGCTTCTGGATTCTTCTAGATTAAGGAAAATTGTGCGGTACGTAATTATCTCGTTGTAAACATGACGTGTGGGCCTTCTCTCCATATTTTCTAATAACCGCCTGCAGAAATAGATAAACACCAAAGCTCATGGAATTCTTTCCGATAATACCCTAATTCTAGATGTTTGGTGCATATTGATCTTTTTCCATGTTTAGTTGATGGTTAATTTTAGTACTTAAGGACCGTCAACAGTGGGTCCATACCAAATCATTGAAAAGATTGGCAAAGTAGCTTACAAAGTACAGTTACCTTATGAGATGAGAGCTATTTTCCCTGTATTCCATGTGTCCCAACTTAAGAAATGCCTTCGCGTGCCCGAAGAAAGAGTTGAAACGGAAGGTCTTAAATTACAGTCAGATCTATCTGATGAAGAAAAGCCTGTGCAAGTTCTCGATGTCAAGGAAAGGGTTACTCGAAGATTATTTACAAGTGAATGGGATGAGATTTTATAGGGTGTTATGGAACCGTCAAAGTGAACGGGATGCCACTTGGGAAAGGGAATATTATTTATGACTTACCCCTCCTTCTATGAAAAATGGTACATCTTTCAAATCTCGGGATGAGATTTTTGTAAGGAGGGAGGGCTGTAACACTCCTAGTGTTAGCTTGCATGTTAACCATGGCATTGCATCAACATAAGCATCATCCTACTCACTCATGAGCATCATACCATGATCACATATCATTTCGGTGTGTACACTATGTGATTGAAATGCTTATATGGTTTGTTATATGTGTAAGTACTGTATGACCAATGTATACAACTACACGTTGTCTTCCAAAATACTTTATTCATGTTTAGAACATCATTTGGAACAAAGTTTATGTTGGATGTCTCACTGAAAGATGCCCCTAAGTCATGGTTAATCCTAGGTTGACCTAGTTGACCCCCTAGACCTCTTCTCAATGATCTTTTATGAAACCAGTGTTAGATACCTTGCATGTAAAGGACATCTAAAGCAAAGATGTAGTAAATTTTATAAGCTACAAAAGTTGTTTTGGTGCCTTTTCATAAAAATTGTTGGAACCTGACCAAAAGTGGCCCACAAGACAAAAATCAGTGTTGTTTCCAACACTTAGGCGATTTTGGCTAAGTCTGGGTTTTGCAGATTCGAGGTAGGGTACTTGGGAGCCTTGTAGTTTGAATTCTAGGCCGAACCAGGCTTTGATCCTATAATCAAACTTGTAGATCTTGTGGCTCTATCCATTGGGACAAATCTGAGCAAAACCAATCGAGTAAATCGCGAGTAAAATGTCGACGAAGATCAGGTTTCAATCACTGCCGATGGCGACTGAATCAATCGATTCAGTTTCGTCAGTCGTCGGCCAATCGACGCGTGGACGCCCCGTGTCGGCCGTACGTCGACCCTGCTTGTCCATCCCAACACGTTCACTTGGACGCCACGACTCCCCCGATGAAAGGTCCTAATATGGCTAGAGGGGGTTGAATAGCCTATTTAAAAATTCTACAAAACTCACTAGAGCAAGTGGTTAGTAAATAACAAAGCGTAGGTTTTTGCTCTAGCTCTAATGGGGAGTTTGCAAGCCACCTATCCAACAATTCTAGTTGACATGATCACTAGACACACAAGGGATATGTCACTACTTACACTAGAAAGCTACTCTAGTTTGCAGAAATTTAAGAGAGAAGGTTTGATCTTTATACCGCCGCGTAGAGGGGATGAACCAATCAATAAAATGAAGTCCAATCACCGGGAGAAATCCAATCAACAAACACAATGGAGACAAGCAATTTTTCTCTCGAGGTTCACGTGCTTGTCGGCACGCTACGTCCTCGTTGTGTCGACCAACACTTGGTGGTTCGGTGGCTAAGAGGTGTAGCACGAACCTCGTCCTCACTAGGACACCACAAGAACCTACCCACCAGTGAGGTAGCTCAATGACATGAGCAATCCACTAATGTTGCCTTTGGCTCTCGGCCGAGGTAGGCACAAACCCCTCACAATCTCTGGGAGATGGCCACGAACAATCACCAACTCGTGCCAAAGCTCCTCCGCAGCTCCAAGCCGTCTAGGTGGCGGCAACCACCAAGAGTAACAAGCAAACCCGCAGCTCAACGATCACTAGTGCCACTAGATGCTCAAACTCTAAGCAAATGCAACTAGGATCTCTCCCAATCTCACTTTGGATGAACAAAACATGAACAAGGTGAGTGGGAGGTGTTGGAGTATGCTCACAAGATGTATGAACAAGTTAGAGAGTCAAGAGCCTGAGCAAGAACTGGCCAAGGCAAATATATAGAAGCCCCAAGCAACAACTAGCCATTAGCCACTTTTACCCCACTGTCTGCGTTCACATCGGACGCGTCCTAGTTCACACCGGACGCGTCCGGTATTGACCAGACCAGCGTCTGGTGCTCCTGATCGTTAAAAAAGTAGCCGTTGCCTTCAATGCTGACAAGGCACCGGACTCTCACTTTTGAACGCACCGGACGTGTCCGGTGACACACCGGACGCGTCCGGTGTGCATCGGACCAAAACTCAGGGAGCGTCGCAAAACGTCACACCACCGAACTCACACACCGGACGTGTCCGGTGTGCACCGGACCTAAACTCAGAGAGCTCTGCAAGAACAGTTTGCACCAGACGCTAACTCGGACGTGTCCGGTGTCACATCGGACGCATCCGGTGTGCACCGGACGCAAACTCATCGTGCTCTTCGAGGCAGCGTTCTCATCGGACGAGTTACACCGGTCGCAACACAGAGAGTCCGCTAAGAAATGAGCTCACACCGAACGCTCAACTCGAACACGTCTGACCTCATACCGGACGCGTCTGGTGTGCACAGAAAACTGTTTTTTCAACTAAACGCTCTGCACTTCCTTCCCTTGCTTCCATGTGCCAACACCAAAGTGTCTCAACAGTTATGCACGTGTGTTAGCATATTTTAGAAACATTTTTAAGGGTTAATTAATTAGTTCACTAGGTCCTAATGCATGCAAGGAATCCAATCACCTAGTGGCACTTAGACAACCATTTTCAGAACAAGATTACCCCTCTTAATAGTACGGCTATCTATCCTAAATGTGATCACACCCTCTATGGTGTCTTGATCACCGAAACCAAAACCCTAAGCAATACCTTTGCCTGATCTCCATAGGGTTTTGTTTTTCTCTTTCTTCTTTTCCAAGTTGAGCACTTGATCATCTTGTGGTCATCACCATCATCACCATGATCATCACTTGCTCCATCACTTGGCATGTACAAACCTCATTAAGTCTACACACACTTAGTATAGAGGTTAGTACTAGGGTTTCATTAATTATCCAAAACCAAACTAGGGCTTTCAATCTCCCCCTTTTTGGTAATTGATGACAGCCCTTTTTACAAAGATTTTCAATAAATTTTCTTAGATTCATGTTGCTTGCCCAAGCATTTTACCATGTGCAAAGGTATGGACAAGTTTCATAAACCCAAATTGGTAGCAATTGCTCCACCTACATATGTGCTAAGAGTTTGGATTTGAAAGCTTGCACATATGCTTGAATAGGAAATATAGGAGTCAATTTCTACCAAATGATGCTAAGGTGTAAAGAGTGGACCTTTGAAGCGTGATACAAATCAGAGTTGCCAAAGTATACCATCCTTAGCACCATTAGTAACTAGACATTCACAAAGACTAGAACACCTCGTGAGATCAAAGTTGATATTTGGGAACGCAATAAGGAATTGATCCGCAAGCGCACGGATATCGGTGAGCACTTCACCTAGAAGGTTATCCAGAGTATCGTATTTATATTTTTACCACTAGGAGAAAGAGTGCATCTGACTAAACCGGTCTATTACTACTAACCTTTAGGCTACAAAGAATGTTTCTCGATGTGAGCGATATATAGAGAAGACTACAACCGTAATCTCTTTCTAACCTTGGTAAGGATAATCTACTGTTCTATTGGGGAGGCTTACGGAATCTAGACACCACAGAGGATGTTCAACCCGCACCGATAAACCCTATCCTTCCTGCTAACGAGATATGGTCTGCAAAGGTTACTCGGAAATGTCACGTTCCTCGCTACTACCACGGTCCAGCTAGTCAAGGGATATCTATGAGTATCCTAGCCCAAACACCACGTCTACGCTAGAGATGATTACTCTAAACTCTACATGATGAGATTAAACTAAACTCATAAACCAAAGAACAATAAAACAAGAACTTACTAGAATTTAGAAGTCAAAATACTGAAGAATCCTAGGAGCAAGCTTCGGGTTAGGAGAACTTGATCCCACCGGTACAACCTCGGAGTAGACAACAGGCCGGGCTTCCTCCAATGTCTCTCAATCTAGTAGAACTTAGAAGAACTAATTCTACTCACATTGGATGCTAAGCCCTAAATCTATTTAGAGGAGAGGTATTCCTTCGGGGGCTCCTCTCAACTCTATGATGAACTTGTCTCCTCCAGGGGCCAGGGGGTCTGCTTATATAGTCCCCTCAGGTGAACGTGGGCCGTCGGATCAAATCGACATTGATTGAACGGTTATCCTTGATCCTTTAGGTCGGTGGAGCATGATCCGTGAAGTTGGCTCTGATTGGTGGAGACACTAGGGCGGGCGCCCTAGGGTGGAGAGAGGGTGCCCTGCCCCCGGGCCCGATCGCCTTCCCCGTTCGTTCCCGTGCGTTAATATCTCTATGTAATCGTGAGATGTGGGCCTTTCTTCCTTATTTCCCGATAACCCCTTGCAGAAACAGATAAACAACAAAACTCGTGGAATTCTTGTCAGATCAAACCCTAATTCTAGGTGTTGTTTGCATATTAGTCCTTTCTCTTGTTTATTTGATAATTAAAATTGATACTTAAGAACCGTCAACAAACACCCCCATACTTAGTCTTTTACTCGTCCTCGAGAAAAGGATGGTTAAGAAAAATATCTAGGGATAAAACATTGTAAAGCATTCTCTTCATACCTGCAGGGTGTTGTAAAAATTCACTGTGTACCGTAGTCAGGGAAATATATGGTCAAGAGTAGAGGTCCTTTCTTCTCAATCCTGTTACTTGGAGTTTTTGTATATTTTTGAAAAGAAATTTGGCATAGCTTTATCCTCATAGGTTCTCTCAGATCACTCATTTAACTTTTATATATCTCACTGAGGCTATTTTAATTTGCAAAGATTCTTAAGCATACTTACCTTGCATTTATTGCCTGATGAAAACAGGATCCGAGGAGAGGAATGCCATACTCTTAGATCAAAGACTTTGGAAATTAAAAACTTGTCAACTCTTACTGGCATATTGCTTATTAGACGGACCATGGGCCATCATTTTAATTCTTTTCTCTTTTTTTAAGTGGATACCGAGGTACCCCTAATTCTACTGCCAAAATAATGTCTTGATAATACTTTTTTTTAAGTCGATACCGAGGTACCTCTAATGCAATAATACTTCGGAAGAGTGAATCTTTCTGAAATAATGTCTTGATCTTAGGAGCATGATAAATCTCTCAACAAGGGTCTAACTCATTTTGAACAAACTCAATACAGAGTAGATAGCTTTTACAATTATTATATTTTTAGGTTTATCAGGCATATAAAACACTGAGGATGGTAGCTAGAATTTTGAAGATTTTAAAATAAATTCTCCAAGCGACAATGATATCAAGAATAAGGTACTCATACTCTACCATCTCACATTCAACAATAACTTAAGTGACACAGGGTTTTAAAATGATTTTTCAATAATTGCAAGTTTTTCAGGAAATATCACAGAGTGAGATTAATCGTGATTAGAAACATTTTAATCTTTTAAATTTATCATGTCGGAGACAATATTTTGCATAATCCAAGATATGTGTATGTGTAAAGTAGAGAGCTGCCTAGTGATAGATACCGAGGACTGGAGTTCTATGATGATCCTGTCTAGCCTACGAACGTCCTCGTCAATATCTACTATAGTCTTGCGACGCTTAGGTGGTGTCTCGAGAGCATTGAGAGCGTGCTTCGGGGCTGCCTTTGGAGGGATGAAACGGACTTTGGCTGCTCTAATCCCCTCAAAGTAAGGCCTCTCCTCCTCCGTAGTGTAGCGGATGCTGCTGATCTCGCCGCTCCGGTTGGTCTTGACTCCAACGACCATCTCATTGGGTCTAGGTGGCAGGATCCTTGTGCCGGCTGGCACCTTGACGGTGGCCTCCTTCTTGGCTGACGGTCCCTTGAGAAGTAGGGGCTGCGGTGTGTTGGGTATTCTTAACATCATTACCAAAAGTAGACTTAGTTTTCTAAATCTGATAACGGTGCCAAAAATGCCAAACCTATCCCTCATACCACTTAAGCCAAGTTGTCATCCCCAGCATGACATGAGAGACGCGATATTGAAATATGTAATTGCTCTTCTAAATAAATAATGAATGGGATCTGCAAGCGCACAGATTAATACCGATGTTGCATTTTAACCGGGAAATATTTCAGCTATCGTTATTTATATTTTTACCACTGGGAAGGGATTAGCAACCATCAATATTGATTATAGAATGGAATATGAGATTGAGTATCTATCATTGCATGTATAATTGAGAACATTTATCTAACTCTTTCATACAGGGGCAAGTGACACATAAAGGATATATAAAGTAATGAATAGTGACAAAGATAATTAATCTGTACAGCATAACTTAGCCACATAATAAATATGATAAGCACCTCAATTAGATACTCTAGAAAGTCATTACCATGGAATTAGAACGAACTACAAGAATATTTCCTAAGTTATTCTCAACGATATAGTCTATCATTATCATAGTTATTGCAAGCATACTCAACAATCATTTCGAGACAAGACTACGCCCATGCATAGTGATATTCGCAAGGTAAATGAGAAACATAGCAATCACTCCCCTGTAATAATGTTGCTCTGCCAGCCCAATACACGAGAGGGGGACTATATAAGAATCAATGAAGCTGTCACTATCACGAACTACCCCACGATCTAGCATATTGAGTACAATCGCAGATAAATACGGTATAAGCACCACACCTACACAATATATATCATTTACCCATAGATCCGATGGATAAACGCTATACGATTATAAACATGTATATAGATCCAATCTAACTAAGCCAAGTACATAACTATGATAAACTAAGAACAATATAATCTTGAATATAAACAAGTAGAGCAAAGTCATAAGCAATATATTGAAGTAGAACAAAGTCATATTCATAATATTGAAGAACAAATATGATTAGAAGAACAATTAGAAGCACAATTAGACAATTACCAAGAATCCTCTTGACAGATCCGGAAACCAATCGAAGATTGACTCCTTCTAGTTCTAATCCTATGTAGCTATACTAATCTAGATATCTAATTGATGTGGTTGCTCTAATCTTGATTAGAGGCTTCTTCTCCCTTGAGGAATAATGAATTAGGGTTGAGAGGCTCTTCTCCTCCAGGGCCAGGGGGTCTGGTTTTATTGTCCCTTCAAGTGAATATGGGCCGTTGGATCAAACCAACATTGATTGAACGGTTATCCTTGATCCTTTAGGTCGGTGGAGATGTTTCCCGAACGAGAGTCTTGATTGGACTCCAGAGGTGGGCGGGCGCCCAGGTCAACTTGGCGGGCGCCCAATGCCTGGCCCCGTTCGGCCTCCGTTTCCTTCCTGTGGCTTCTAGAGTCTTCTAGATGTAATCCCGACGTGTGGGCCTTTCTTCTGTATTTCCTGATAACCCCCTGCAGAAATAGACAAACACCAAAACTCGTGGAATTCTGTCAGATAAAACCCTAAGTCTAGATGTTGATTTTATTTGGATCCTTTTCTTTGTTTATTTAATAATTAAATTTGATACTTAAGGACCGTCAACACGGTGGTGCGGTGAGAACTGGTTGACCATGGTAGGATTGGGCAGAGCTGCGCTAGCGTAATGGCATGGCTTCTAGCTGTCGCTTTGTGTTGGCCGGGACGAGAGCATAGGCGTCGGGGTCTTCCTTGGGCTTCTTGTGGAGGTCGTAGGGGACGACTTCCCAATCGTCGTGGAACTCTTCGGCCATTGGAGCAGCGAGGAACTAAGCAAGCTCTAATTGAAGAAGGAGAGAAGGCTTGTATGACTTGGTGTTTGAAAACTGACGTCAGGGGTCTGTTTATATAGGGGTCAAAAAGTGCCTCTAGGGTTTGCTCGGGCTACTCCCGCCGCCGTGCGTGTGAAAGTTTCCATCTGTATGATTATTTGGTTTACCATAAATGTGTTTATCATGACGGAGGAAATCGGGACTGAGAGGAGGTAGGGGCTGGGCGCCCGCCCTGTGCCTGGCCCCTCTATGTCCCCACTTCCTCGAGCGTGCGTCTAGATGTAGACTTTATTAGGAAAATATACATGTGGCCCAAAAACGTCAGATTAAAAGGGTTGGGCTCTAATTCTCTATGGGAAGGTAGAAATGGATCATATCTATTTCTTCTAATTCTTTATTGCGCTCTAAAAATAATTTAAGACGTTGACCATTTACTTTGAATAACTTACCTTTGTCATTTTGAAGTGTGATAGCTCCATGGGATGATGAATTGATTACCATGAATGGTCCTTCCCATGTTAGCAAATAATTTTTCTTTTCTAAGCATGTCCAAAACTTGCTGAATATGAGCAGCATGTTCCTCCAATGTCTTGCTATAATTTAGTATATCATCAAAGTAAACAACAACAAATTTTCCAATGAAGGCACGCAGGACATGGTTCATTCATCTCATAAACGTGCTAGGTGCATTAGTCGAACCGAAAGGCATAACTAACCATTCATACAACCCAAACATTTTTTTGAAAGCAGTTTTCCATTCATCTCCAATTTTCATTCGAATTTGATGGTAACCACTTCTCAAATCAATTTTAGAAAATATCATAGATCCACTCAATTCATCAAGCATATCATCTAACCTAGGAATAGGATGACGATAACGAACAGTGATATTATTTATGGCTCAACAATCTACACACATCCTCCATGAACCACCTTTCTTTGGCACCAAAATCACAGGAACAACACAAGGACTTAAACTTTCACGCACATAACCTTTATCTAAAAGTGCTTGTATTTGCCTTTGAATCTCCTTGGTTTCTTTAGGGTTGGTGCGGTAAGCTGGACGGTTTGGAAGTGTAGCTCCAGGAATGAGATCAATTTGATGTTCAATGCCACACAAGGGAGGAAGTCCAGCAGGTGTTTCCTCTGGAAAGACAACTTCATATTCCTGCAAAATATGTGCAACAATACTAGGGATGGATGTTAAGTCGTTAGCTAAAAGCAATGTGTCTTTGCACACAAGTATGATCAATACTTGTTCTGGGTTTCTCCTCACTTCTCTCATTTCAGATTTGGTGGCTATCATCACTAAGTTATTTCCCTCTCTTTTATTCTTTTCTCTCATATTTGGCTTGTGGCTCTCACTCTCCAATTCGTGGAAGGCACTCAAATTGTTTTTCACTCCTTCTTTTGCACTCTCATTCCTCACTTCATAAATCTTTTGCAAGTGCTCAGCTAGAATTTGCTGCGGTGACATGGGTTTAAGAATCAACTCCTTGCCCTTCTACTTGATGGTGTATTGATTGGTTCTACAACATTGTAGAGATGATCGATCATATTGCCATAGTCTTCCCAAAAGCATGTGACACACTGTCATAGTCACCACATCACACTCCATGGTATCAATGTATTCATCAATCTTGAAAGGAACTTTCACTCTTTGTGCAATCTTAATAGAACCTGAATTATTAAGCCATTGCACATGGTATGGATGAGGATGTTTTAGCAGCTTCAAACCAAGCTTTTCAACCATTTCTTTGCTAGCAAGATTGTGGTAACTTCCTCCATCTATGATCACCTTCACAACCTTATCTTGCACTTTAGCTCTAGTCTAAAAAAGATTGTGCCGCTGTCCATTTTCAGCACCATTCATTTGCACACTCAAAATCTGAGTTACAACAAGAGCAGCACCGGATTCAAATTCACAGATGTCCTTCGCAAAATTATTCTCTTCACTTTTTTCTTCTACCTCACTAGTAGATTCATACTCTCCTTGATCATTCACAATGGTGGTTCTATTGTTTGGACACTCTCTTGCAACATGACAACGACCACCACACTTGAAGTACTGAATTCCACAACTATTGGTGGAAGAACTCACTGAGTTTGCTCATTTGATTTTCTCATTTAGAGCAGCCATCTCTTTGCCACTAGAAGCTCCAAAATTGCTAGAGCGTGCACCACCACTTGAGTTGAAGATTGTACCTTTACTTACACTACCTCTTGGTGTGAATTTTCTTCCACTTGCTGCACTCTTTGTGCTGAAAGATACTCCTCTATTAGACTTCATATCTTTCTGCATTTGACGTTCAACTTTGCTAGCTTGATGCACCAATTCAACAAGATTGCGGTATTGCTGTAACTCAACAATGCGCTGAATAATATGATGCAGCCATGACATAAATCTTGCAATTTTTTGCTCTTCATCTTCATATACATTGGCTCTAATCATTGCCTTCTCCATCTCTTTATAATACTCATCAACACTGAGGCTTCCTTGCTTCAGATCTGCAGCTTGTCAAATAAATCACGATGATAATTTTTGGGGACAAATCTTGACCTCAATTGTCTTTTCATTTCAGCCCATGAACGAACATCACCTTGGCCAACTTCTTCTCTTTCATTCAGCATTTGCTCACACTAGATTAGAGCAAATCCATCAAACTCAAGAGAAGCCATGGCAACCTTCTTTCGCTCAGAGTAATTATGTACACGAAAAATTTTATCCACATTCAACTCCCATGTAAGATATGTTTCAGGATCAGATCCTCCTTCAAACTTGGGCATGGTGAATTTTAACTTGCCAAACCTCTCCTCATTGGATCGATAGTGCCCATGATTACCTCGGTCTTCTTCGTTGTTCTCTTGCAATTCTAGCAGCAGCTTCTTGTTCTGTTTCCTCAACATCATCTCCATGTTGACTTGCATTGGCATCATTATGAGGGTGATCTTGAATGCGATTCATAAGTGCTTGAACATTGGCTGTTAGCTCCTCCATTCTTTGCTTCCTCTCATTGAATTGTGTCATGGTGACACAATCTTCAATCTCATCCATCTTCCTGTCAAGTTAGTGATGGTGTGATACAAATATATATATTTGTGGAATAGGAAAATATATGTGGAATCTCTCAATCTCACCTCTCTTACCAACCGAAGCTCATGCGTGTTCCCTGCAGGAGAATACAGAGGACCAATGCGAGGTGGTAACCGAGAATGATGGTTGGGAGAATCCAAGATCAGTGTTTTCCTATGACGGTGGATTATTTGTGGAGCTTGGTGGGGATATAATTCTCAAGGAATGCAATCTAAATTCTTGTATTTTGTAAAGTTAAACCGCAGTCCCAAATAGAAGTACAATGCCTAGTGCTGACCACAGGATATGAGTGATGTAAATTGATCAAACACACACGCAAAGATACTTTCAGATTTGATGCAAACAAAGAGTATGCTTAGGATGCAAGTGTTGCAATCAAACCCAAGCAAAATTTTGCACCAAAGATAGATAACAAACTGATTGTGCAACTTGATATAAAATTTAGAGCTTGTGCACAAAAATAAACTGATCTTTCTACTCTTCCTTTTGTTGATGCAAAAATAAATCTGCAAACACAAAGGGCTAATACCCAATTTTGAAATCAAGGCGTGCCAGCCGATTTGACCTAGCAATCGACGAAAGTGATAAATTGAATACTTTAGTCCTAACAATAGTGATGTGCCCGAATGTCACGGCTAAGAGGTACTCACGCAGAACTCGAGAAATCGTCGAGTGTTACTCATCGAATCCTTGAGATCTCGTAAACAGAAAAACGTATTGGAGTGGACAAAGTCGTCGAAAAAGTAGATGTAAAAGTAGATGTAAAGCTTGTATATGATATTGATTGATTGATCTTACATTGCCGCTGGGTTTATATTTATACCCTAGCCCTTAAGAGTTACAACCGAACACGACTAAGATTCATCTAAAGCAACCGAGACTCTTACATGTAAGGCATATCTATTCCTATGTCCATCCTAATCACGATGAAGTCTTCATTGGTTCCTGCTTCAAGTCTTCATTGACTTTTTTGTTCCAAACCTTCATCGGCTCTAGCCCCATCGGCACATACATGCCCCTTTATCAATGATTTTTACATTCTCTTCCGTCGGCATCGGTGACTCATCGGTAACAATCGGCAGTTGTCGTCTCCAACCTAAGGCTAGCAGAATCCTCCAACCATCATTCTTTCATTGGCATCATCGGCTATTGGCACTCTTTTATCGATTGGTCACAACAACTTCCCTACCACCAATCAGCTTTTCTTAACCATCTTGACTCATGCCTAAATACGGTGTCAACACATGCCCCCAATTTCAGAGTATGAAATCATTCATGCTCCAAAATTTACTCAAGATAATGATGACCTTTTTATAATTACTTTCATTCTGGTAAAAATCTATTACCAAATCCAAACAACCTCAACCTTGATCCTCGCATCTCAATAAACACCTCAAATCTTCCAACCACCCGCACCAAATCACAGGGAAAACTGCCCATCGGCAAAACTTTACTGTCACGATGGATTACCGATGACTTATTAAAACATTGCACACAATGAAATATCTTCAAGATCATGATTACTTGCCATCAAATCACCTACAGAATCCCTTGATTATCGTGCGAATAGTTACCATATCCATCTGAACAACCTCGAATTTCACGGATGCGGCAGAGAGATAAGTCAAAAATACCCCCACTCATATCAACCAATAAATACTTCCTTCCTCAGTACTCATCTTCCACCCTGCCATTCTCCATCTTCAATCCCATCTCCTCCGGCAGCAACCTCGATGAAAAGCTCCAGAACTCCAGGAACGAGAAGCTCCCCTGCAGCAAAACTCTCAACCAGAAATCTTCAAGCCCCCGATCTCCCCTTCACCTTGGAAGAAATGACCATCAACTTCATCGTACCCGAGGTTAATCTACATCTATCTTCTCTTTTTTCCTTACCGTAGTTCTTCACATTCTTGCAAGTTCATATACTTAGTACTTTCTTTTCGTTTTCCTCTGTCCTTTTGATTCCCCAAACTTAGGAACTGAGTGACAAAATAGTTATCCCTACCGAGCAACCTCACATCTAATGCTTGGGTCCGATGGGTGATCCAGATCCTACTGACATACTAAACGCAGAAACCAAGAGAAATCCTTTCAAGGCTGAAAATTTCTCCCTAGATCTATGGAAAGACACCTTCCGATCTTGGCCAAAACCGACTAAGGGATGGAAAGATTGGTTTCTGAGAGTCAGTGGGGCTAATGAGGTGTACTGGGGAGAACACAAACTAGGCCAATGTATCAGACTCTCCATTGCCGATATGGAGAAAAATGAGTCGATGATGATAGCATCTGCAAATTTTTGGCCAGATATCTTCAATGCTTTTATGTTTGGTCACGGCCCAGCTTCCCCCACACTTGCCGATGTATTCATGCTCATAGGGCTAGATATCTCAACCGCTGATGATGGTAGTCTTTTCAATCGAAAATCTAATCATAGAGGAGACACCCAAAACATCGGTGGTTGGTCAGGATACATCCAGAAGTATTGGCAAACTAGATCAGTTAGCCAGAGAGAGCATGCCATTTTCCTGAACATGTGGCTGGATAAGTTCATCTTCTACGGCCGATCGGTAGGGCCGACTTGTGTCTACTTAGCAGCTGTCGAGCGGTTAGCCAATTGTTCCCAATTTCCCCTTGGCCGATACCTTTTGAGTTCTGCCTATCATCTCCTTCATCAAGTGGCCGAGAAGCTTTTGTTGGGTGAACCCATCGGTAACCTGGGAGGTCCTTGGTGGTTTATCAACATGTGGCTTAATGCCCATATGCACAAGCGTCTGCAATGGGATTTCTTTGCGCAGCAGTTTCCATAGGACATTGCTAAGGATTACGAGTTAGCAGAAGATGAATCGACAACTCGCTCGCCCATCAACTTCGGCGAGGCCATCATAGTCCTTCTTGGGACCGATGTGAATGAGAATCAGATTGGCCGATTCTTTCAATCTTTCTACAATGGTCTTTCCCGGGACCATCGGGCCTGGATGCCCTATGTAGATGAAGAATCGAGATTCCCCCTCCTCTTTCATTTTTCCGATGGAGCACTTAACAAGAACAATGATTTAATGATGGCCATTATCACCCCAAGGGTAACTCTAGTGAACATCTTTGGCAACGGAAAGAATACCAATGCGACTTACGAATTCTACAATCCATCGGCATTATCTCGTCAGTTGGCTTTCAGTCAACTGCCAATCAAACTTTGCTATGCCGATGTGATCAAGTCAAGGGAAACGATCACTAGCGGTATTGAGTGGAACAAAGTAGCCCAACTTCTGCCAGACGCCGATACAGCAGAAGTCGACCTATCGGCTTGGGTTCCAGCTTCCTTCATCACCGAATGTTACAAGCTACGGTGGGAAGAATGGAAAGAACAATTGTTCACAACATCGACTCACACATACCGAAACATGATTGACTCCGAGCATGAAATTCCCGATGACATTGTAAGTCTCTTTCTGATACTCAATTCTTTCTTTACTTCTAATTTTATCAGCAACTTACTTCTTCATTTTAACAGGTCGATGATCCAGCACCATCGGTGAGCAGAACTGGGCGGCCGTTTGATCTCCAACCAGTATCTCCAATTTCTCTCATCGGCCACAACACTCCCAGTCTAGCAGCCCTGATGCACTGAGGAGTTTGTTTCAAGAAGATGACCACCAAACGATCAAAGGCCGCTCCATCGGTTGCTGCTGCCACTCTAGCACAAGCTTTCAAGGTAATCCTCAATTTATTCCTGTTATACTAATTTCAACCGCACTTACACTATCCTTTCAGGGTGTATCGACTACAACTAGAGCGTCATCGGTAACTTTGCACAAGACACTTTCATTCTTAATGAATTTCAAAAATATTCCTCTACTTCCATACTTAACCCAGAAAACCTTATGTCTTGTAGCAGCAAACCAGCGCATTGGCAAAGGTCCAAAGTGTCCAATCATTGAGTGTCGATGCCACCAGTCAACATCCAGTCAAGCTCCTCCCAAGAGAAAGGCTCCTACAGGCACCAAGACTCAGCCGAAACGGCAGAAAGCAGCACCATCCTCTCCATCCCATCTGGCGCCCTAGATTCAAGCAGACCCGGCCGATGCAACTAAATAGACCATCGATCCATCTGATCAAGGCACGTCGTCGGCTGTCGTTCCTGAGCAAACAGCCATCATCTCCTCCCAAGGTAAAATACTGATCACTCATTGGACCATTACTGACGAATCTCATAAAGAAACCATAATTCTTAACACTTAACCAATTTTGCAGCTGAAGATATTCCATCGGCAGATCTAACCGATCAGGGCACCATTCAAACCATATCCTCCAACCAAAGGCAAGAAATCACCTTGAAACAAGTAAGTCACCCAACCTGGTCAATCCTGTATTATTCATACTTAATCCTGACTAACTTGTTTTCTTTTCTATTTTTAGGAACTAGACTCCCCTGATAGTCTATTTTCTTTTGCCATCAATATTTCCGACGATGAAGGGGAAGAAGCAAGCTCCTCCCTGGCACTTGGGATCGCATCAGTAGAAATCAAGTCCAAGCTAGAGGATCTATTGGCCTTACTTCAGCAAGATACAGCTCAACTGGTAGATGACTCCGATCTGGCTAAAGCTATTTTCAAGACTCTCCACAGTCAGAGCCCTACCGATGTCAAAGAGGTACTCTTCCAAACTGCCCATCTGGATAGTCGCCAGCTCCAATACCAAAATGCTACCCAATGCCTTGCCGATAGAGCTACGCAAGCCGAACTTAAAGAGAAAATGTTCCAAGTGAAGCACATTGCCGACGAGAAGCACAAAAGCATCGGCACTTCGCAATAGGAGCTGAACTGAAGCAAAAGATTTCTGATTTGTTGGCCAAAATAGAAGCTTTAAACGCTGAACTCAAGCAAGATGAAGAAGCACTGACTCAGGCCAAGGAAGAAGAAAGCCAACTGCTAGATATGCTTAAGGACCTTCAGCAAGAAAGGGATGCCCAAGCCCAAAAGGCCCTGCAGATGAAGAAGAGACTCAATCCAATAGAAGGTTCGGCCGGTGAAGACACCAAAGAGATAGAGGCGGCCAACCAAAATTTCTTCGTGCAATATCGGCCATCCAAGCTCTATTGAATCTGTAAAGTTTTTCATCGGTAGTATGCCTCATCAACTCTTTCAAGAACACAAGTATTTTGTCCAGCCGATAGGATTGTTATCGGCACTAAAACTTCTTATGCATCGACCCAAATACTAGGATAGTATCTTCTTAAATACTTTCCGTTTAATGCTCTGGGAAATTCAACTCCTTCGAGAGTCTCTGGAATATATGCATTGCCAGGAGCAGATCGATTTATGATAAGGACCTTCCCAATTAGGAGACCATTTTCTAAATTTCGAACTTTTAGTCCCAATCGGAAGAATTAATTTCCAAATTAAATCACCATCGGTGTACTCCTTAGCCTTTACCCTTTTTATCATACCATCTAGCTACTCTCTTCTTATTCACTTCTATATTCACCAATGCCTTCAACCGATGTCTCGCCAAATCCTCCAACTCATCTTTCATTAGAGTAACATAATCATCAGTAGCTAATTGATCTTGAGAAAATATCCGCCTAGAGCGAGCTTTGATTTCCCAAGGTAACACATCATCGTGCCCATATACCAACTGATAAGGCGACACTTTAGTTGCACTATGACATGCCATCCAATATGACCATAGAGCCTCATTTAACACTGCATGCCATCACTTAGGGCTTTCTTCAACCGTTCGCTTGATAAGCTTAATGATCCCTTTGTTAGAAGCTTTAGCCTATCCATTAGCTTGAGCATAATAAGGAGAATCTTGAACAGTTGGTAGTTTAATACCCCATTCCAGCAATGAACAAAAAACAGACAATCCTAATGATCCCTATGCTGATTCCACTCCTGTCGACGCCTCTCTTCCTCCTAACGTCGATCTTCTTGCTGACGTTGATATCGATCTTCACATTGTTTCCAATCTCCCGTTGTCGTCTATGAGTGATTACTACACCAGATCAGGAAGGCCGTCTAGAACTGTTACCTTCCTTCAACAAACCTTTCCCTTTGGCGTTGTCGGTAGTTATCTGATGTTGGGATCTACCAATGCGTTCTTCTCTGCCATTTCTAACGTCAAGACCTTAGTCTTACCCTTGGCGTCTAACATGTTAGTGGGAAAGGGTGCTGATCAAATTTCATCGGCCTCTGAGTTTTGGAATTATCGAACTTAATTCTCCCAGACTCTACGGCCGATTGCAATTGCTGCCTAAACACTTTACATTCATTTGTACTATGTGAAGTCGCATTATGCCATTTCCAATACTTCATCTTTTTCAACTCCTCTACCGATGGGATTACATGATTAGGTAACAATTTAATCTGCCCTTCCTGAAGCAAGAAATCAAATATCCTATCAGCTTTGGTGATATCAAAAGCAAATTTCTCTAGTTCTTTATGGCCAAAAGGATAAGACATCGGCTTCTTATCTTTTACCCACTCTGCCAAGCCGATGACTAGTTCTTCGTCAGAATCAGAACTTCCTGCCTCATCAACATATGATACCTTCTTATTCTAAGCCTTTCTCGATTCAAAAGCCTTGAGATCTTGATATGAAATCCTCTGCACCAAATGACTCAAACTTTCAAACTCTTGAGAAGCATATATATCTTTGAGAAGTGGCAGCAATCCTTGAAAGGCCAAATCTGCTAACTGCCAATCATCCAGATTGAGATTGTAACATTTGTTCTTTACATCCCGTAGCCTCTACACAAAGCTCTCCACTGATTCATCATTACGTTGTCTTAACCTTACTAAATCGGTAATTTTCTTCTCATGAACTCCGGAAAAGAAGTATTTATGAAATTGCTTCTCTAGATCGGCCCAGGTAATGACTAAATTTGGAGGTAATGAAATAAACCAGGTAAAAGCCGATCCCAAAAAAGATGATGAAAATAAACGAACTCTTAATTCATCTCTGTTGGTAGCCTCTCCAAATTGAATGATAAACCGATTGACATGCTCCATTATTGAGGTATCATCTTGTCCAGAGAACTTAGTGAAATCTGGTACCTTGTACCGATTTGGGAGCGGAACTAAATCATACGCAGGAGGATATGGTGTCCGATAAGAGTAAGTATTAACCTTGGGTTTTATCCCAGACTGATCTCTCATAACTTCCGCTATCTTGTCGGCCCAATAAGCATCGGCATCGTGCTGATGTACAGGTTGAACTTATGGCACCTACTGATACGCTTCCACATTTCTCTGGGGTACACGGTCTCCAGCAAACATCATATTAGCCATAGCTTGCAGACCACTGATTTGCTGAGCAAGATTCATCGGTTGAACTTCTGGTGCCTGATTCTGAAAGCCGACCTACATATGACCCTGTTGGACTCCTACAGCCTGATGATTCTGCTGCGTCGTATGTGGGAAGACTAACTGTCCTGTCCAACCATTGTTGACGTTCATCGGCACAAGACCTACTGATGGCTGGTAATTAGTTGTCATTGCTGGATTGATATAACCTGCCTGAGACATAAACCTTTGTTGTGTCAGCAATGGATTTGCCGATGAATTTGCATTAGGCATCTGGAATGTTGGCAACTCAAAATTCCCAGTAATTGGCCTTGAGGTAGTTGTTGTAGAATAATGAAGTACCTGAGTCATCGGCGAGACTGGAGAAGTCGATGGCATGGGAGTTTTTCCTACTAAGTCAGTTATTTGAGATGTTGCAGAACTATTTGCAAAGAATTCTAGAGGCATACCATATCCCCTCCAGTTGGGAGGAACCTGATAGTTTTGAAATACAGACCCTGACATAGCCGATGCCGATAGATCTGTGTTGAGCTGGACCCATCCTCCTAAAGTCATTGGATCAGATCTCATCGGTGTAGATTGTTCATTAACCAATCCCGCTGTGCTTGGAGGGGAAGTAACCTCTGTACCCGCAATGGCTGAAGGAGCCGATGGTGCCACAACCGGTGATAATCCTGGCTGATGATAGGCCGGACCATCATAAAGCGGTGGTGTCTGTCCTTCTTTGAAAGTTCGGACGACAGCATTGTAGACAGTATTGGACAGCACAATAGAGTGATTAATCAGAGCATGATTAATAGCAGTATTAACCATGTCTTGCAATTTAATAGGATTGGGATCAAAGGTAACCTACCGAGGCAATGGCAGATCTTGCTTCTGGATGACTTCGCCGCTCCTGTTCACGCTGAAGGATTTCAAACAGAGCTGTCTGTATTCCTCCATAGCCCTCTCCATAGCTTGCTTCTGTTCTTCTCTGAGATTGGCTTCCGTCATGTCAATGACATTGTCTGTGTCAAGATCAGTAGTAGCCATGTCGATTTTGTTGATAGTGTCCCACCAGGCGTGCCAAAAGATGTATTGATACAAAAATAATTCTACAAACACAAAGGGCTAATACCCAATTTCGATATCAAGGCGTGCCAGCTGATTTGACCTAGCAATCGACAAAGGTGATAACTTGAATACTTTGGTCCTGACAACAGCGATGCGCCTGGATGTCATGGCCAAGAGGTACTCATGCGGAACACGAGAAAACATCGAGTATAACTCGCCGAATCCTAGAGAACTCGTAAATAGAAAAAGTATGGGAGTTGACGAAGTTGTTCAAAAGTAGATGCAAAAGTACATGTAAAACTTGTGTTTGGTATTGATTGATTCTGTTTACATTGCCACTGGGTTCATATTTATACCCTAGCCCCTAAGAGTTAAAATCAAACACGATTAAAATTCAACTAAAGGAAACGAGACTTTTACATATAAGGCATATCTAGATAATTATTGAAAAAGAAACAATAATCATCTACTCCTATGTCCATCCTAATTATGATGAAATCTTCATTGGTCCTTGCTTAAAGTTTTCATCGGCTTTTTGTTCCAAGTCTTTATCGGCTCTTGTCCCATTGGCACATATATACCTTTTTAGCAATGATTTCACACATTCCTCCATCGGCATCAGCGACCAATCATCCACCATCGGCATTGGCGATCAATCGGCAATAATCAGTAATCCTCATCTCCATCCCTAGGCTAGCAGAATCCTTCCCCCAACTATCGTCCCATCATCGGCATCACACAAATCGGCTCTCGGCACCCTTCTGTTGATCTGGCATAGCAACTTCCCCATTATCGATGAGCTCTCCTTAACCATCTTGACTCATACACAAAAAACGGTGTCAACAACAATCTTAGCAAAATCATAGATGATTGTTACCTTGAATTCCTTTTTACCTATTTGATATGCATTTAGGCTAGTTTTTGCTAGTGCTTGATGTAATCTATGATCCTGCAAGGTAATTAATGACTATGCAATAGACATTAAAAGATGACTTATGACTATATGAGATATTGTATGTATGTGAACACTCGGGATAACAGTGCAACCATGAGGGCTATAATGGCTCTGGCTTTAACTTAGTATGAAGACCTTTTCTAGTTTGTTAGAGGTTACCTGTAAGGGTGCTAGAGGGGCTTGTTGTTTTGGGTATAGTGCGGCCTCTGTCCTTATGTGTATAGGCTGCGTGTCATTGTGTCGTTTGGAAGGGGGCTCTACATCTCCGCGCCATGGAAACCTTGCGGCCCTAACTTGTTAGACAAACTTTTAAAAGCCTTCATAGTGATCCCTGCCAACCTCCCTAGGAAGGGGGTTAAGAGACTAGCTACCTCGGGCAAAAGGGTAAATCATGACTCATGGATAAGGATGTGCAACCTCTGCAGAGTGTTTAAAACTGGTATGTGTGGACTTTCTAGGCCCACATATTGCTTCTGATATTGTTACCCCTAGTCAACTGTCCTTGTGGAGAATTGAGTTTGAAGTTTAGTTACCATTCCACGATACTCTGATATAAGTGTTTATTATAAGTATGTTTCTGTCGTATTAACATTGGTTTCTGATATTGTTCCTTCTCTTATTGTATGTGTGGACTTTTTGGGTACACATATGGCTAGCCTGGTTTTGTTCTTTAAAACTAGGTGTGATAGTACACATGAGTGTACGTGATACTGAGATTAGTCACATGATAAGTTCCTAAGGGTCAACACAGCTCGAGCAAACACAAAGCCCTATATATGTATGGAGGCTGCCTATTCTAAATAAATATAGTTGTGGTAGGAATTTTACACTCACTAACATACATAAAACTCATCGTGAAACATTTTAAATTTTCACAAAATAAATCTCCAGAATTTAGTAGCACTTGGAACATAATAAACAGCTACTCAGACTATATCATATCATGTCCATCAACTACCTAGACTTAGTTTACACATATGCTACCACAGGTTTAAAGAGTGGAGTAAATTTAGTTGTCTAACAGTCTATCCAATCCTTGGGAGAACTCAAATTTAAAACTAGATACTTGAAAGGAATTACAACAGAGCAACTATTCATCATTTCCATCTTGCATTCTTCATCTCTATATATTTTATTTATAGCAAACTTAATAGAAAAATAAAGCAAACTTATATTACACACTATTTTTATTTGCTTTTTATTTTTAAGGAAACTCAAACTTAAACAAATTAAGCACCAAATATTTATTTGGTTTTCTAAATTTATATCTGCAATAAGAGAAAGTAAATAAATTGAAATTAAAGGAAAAGAAAACTTACCTTGATAACGGCGGTCCTTCTCCAAGCTAGTCTTCTTTCGGGACTTGTAGGATGCGAAGATGTCATTTAAAGTGTTGTTGACTTGATCTTGCCCTTCTTGAATAGCGGCCAACGTCTAAGTGGTGTTTTGGTTCCACTAATGCTAGTCATTCCAATTCTGCTCATTATGAGCAAGAGAAACGTGGATGTAGTTTTGGAATGCCACTTGTTCATTATAATGCTACTGGGTATAGAAAAACCCAAAAGTATTAGACCTGTGTCCTTTCTTAAAGTCTTGTTTCTCATCTTCTGTCCTCTCACCATAGGTACTAAATGAATGTCTTGGTGATTCACTTGAGGTACCTTCCCCTTTAGGGATGAATGGTGGTGGCTGGTAGTACCCATATGGATGGTAGGCAAGATTGAATGCGGGATACATCCTAGAGTTCAGTGCGTGGCGCTGGCGTGCCTGCCATTCATCATAACCAGTGCGTGGTGCTGGCGGGATACATCCTAGAGTTCAGTGCATTTGCTTAGAGTTTGAGCATCTAGTGGCACTAGTGATCGTTGAGCAGCGAACTTGCTTGTTAATCTTGGTGGTTGCCGCCACCTAGACAGCTTGGAGCTGCGGAGGAGCTTTGGCACGAGTTGGTGATTGTTCGTGGCCATCTCCCGGTGATTGTGAGAGGTTTGTGCCTACCTCGGCGGAGAGCCAAAGGCAACATTAGTGGATTGCTCGTATCATTGAGCTACCTCATTTGTTTGTAGGTTCTTGTGGTGTCCTAGTGAGGACGAGGTTCGTGCTACACCTCTTAGCCACCGAACCACCAAGTGTTGGTCGACACAACGGGGACGTAGCGTGCCGGCAAGCACGTGAACCTCAGGAGAAAATTGTGTGTCTCCATTGTGATTGTTCATTAGATTTCTCCCAGTGATTGGACTTCATATTATTGATTGGTTCATCCCCTCTACGCGGCAGTATAAAGTTCAAACATCTATTTTACATTCCCGCAAACTAGAGTAGCTTACTTACTTGTATAGAAACTTTAGGTAGCTTTCTAGTGTAAGTAGTGACATAGCTCTTGTGTGCCTAGTGATTATATCAACTAGAATTGTTGGATAGGTGGCTTGCAAACACCCCATTAGAGCTAGAGCAAAAAGCTTCGCTTTGTTATTTACTAACCTCTTGCTCCAGTGAGTTTGTAGATTTTTTAAATAGGCTATTCACCCCCCTCTAGCCATATTAGGAACTTCATGTGGTATTGGCGCCGTGGTCACCGTTTGTGAAGGCTTAACAACCTCGGTGCTCAAATTATGGCTCAAATAGTGTTCAACCATGTTGGGGGCAAACCACCGTTCTTTGATGGCACATGTTCCTTTGACTATTGGAAGAGAAAGATGAAAATGTACCTTGGGTCAATAAATGATAGAGTGTGGGAAGTCACCGAAAATGACTTTGTGATTCTTGATCCGGCTAACCCCCACCGACAATGAGAGAGCAAACAAGCTATGCAATACTATGGCTCTCAACACAATCTATAATGGCATTGATTCAAAGGTGTTTGAACAAGTCAAAGATCTTGAGAAGGCTAGTGAAGTATGGACAAGGCTAGAAGAAACATATGAGGGTACTACAACGGTAAAAAATGCCAAGTTGTATATGTTCAAGGACAAGCTATCCAACTTCAAGATGAAGGATGATGAGTCAATCCTGGAGATGTTCTATAGGCTCCAAGTCATCATCAATGATCTCAAGGGACTTGGTGAGAAAGTGAAGGATGAGGACTTCATTCACAAGTTCTTAATGTGCTTACCCAAGAGGTTCAAGACATTGAGAACCATCATATTTAGAGGAGGATTGACGGGTGTATCTCCCAATGAGGTACTTGGAGATGTCATGACCGAAGATCAATATAATGACAATGATGATGATGAGGTCATGAAGAAGGATGATGATGACAAGAAGAAGAAGAGTGTAGCATTCAAAGCTAGCTCTTCATCCAAGAGCAGGAACAAGGGCAAGGCCAAGAAGGATGAATCAAGTGATGAGGAGTGCTCCAATGATGATAGTGATGATGAAGCACTAGCACTCTTTGTCCGCAAGTTTGGCAAGATGAAGAAGAAGAAGGGCTATCACACAAGAAAGAGAAGAGATCACTTCAAGAACAAGGAGCATGTGAGGCTATGCTACAAGTGCAAAAGTCCCGATCATATTGTGGTGGATTGTCCTTACAATAGTGACAATGATGAGCATGACAAGAAGAACAAGAAGGAGAAGAAAGAAAAGAAAGAAAAGAAGATGGTCTTCAAGAAGAAGAAGAAGGGTGGATCCTATATTGTGACATGGGATAGTGATGCTTCTTCGGATGATGATTCAAGTGATGATGACAAGGCATCTAAGAAGAAGGCGCTTGCAAGCATTGCTATCAACAAGCCATCACTCTTCGACACTCCTTCATGCTTCATGGCCAAGGGCCACAAGGTACAATATGATGAGAGTGAAAGTGAACATGAACATGATAGTGATAGTGATGATGAAAATGAATTCACTAATGAACAACTCATGGACATGTTAGAACAAGCCGATTCACTTATTCAATCTAAAACCAAGAAGTGCAAAGAATTGGCCAAGAAGTTAAAAGCTCTTGAGCAATCCTTTGATGAGCTCAATGCTAATCATGAGAGGCTAGTGGAAGCCCATGAGAAGCTTGGCAAGGCTCACACCAAGCTTGAGAAAGCTCACTCCTTGTTGTTAGAAGAGAACAAGGAAAAGGTTGTTGTATCATGTGATGTGGGCACAACATGTGACTTAATTAAAGAATCACCCAACCTACCTATTGTTGTTGCCACTAACTCTTCTTGTAGGTCTTCATCCACCACCACCAACTCTACCTCCACTTCTAGTGTTAGTGTCACTTGTGATGCTTCACTAAAGGTTGAGAATGAGACTCTCAAGAGCGAGGTGGATGAGCTCACTCACGCCCTAGGCAAGGCCTATGGTGGTGAGGCCCGCTTGCTAAAATGCTTGGGTAGCCAAAGGTTTTCTCTCAACAAAGAGGGATTAGGCTATACCCCCAAAAAGTGCAAGAAAGCTTTTGCAACTCACAAGCCTAGCTTTGTGAAGAGCAATGGTCGGTATTGCAACAAATGCAAGCAAGTTGGGCACCTAGAGCTTAATTGCAATAAAATTAACAAGAACAAGAAAATTGCTAATGTACCTTACATTCCTTTTGATTCTTGTTATGTGCTTACCAAGGGTGACAAGGGTGTGCATGCTAAGTTTGTTGGTACACCAATTGTGGGTCCAAAGAAGAAGGCCATTTGGGTACCAAAAATCTTAGTCACTAACCTCCAAGGACCCAAACAAGTATGGGTACCTAAGAAACATTGATTTGTTTTGTAGGTAAACTATAAAGCCGGAGGAAGGCATTGGGTGCTTGATAGTGGGTGCACACAACACATGACCGGTGATTCAAGAATGTTCAATTCAATCAATCCAAATGATGACAACGGTGTTGATAGTATCACATTTGATGACAATGGCAAAGGCAAGGTCAAAGGGCTTGGTAAAATTGCTATATCCAATGACTTGAGCATTTCCAATGTGCTACTAGTAGAGAGCTTGAACTTCAACTTATTATGTATCCATAGCTCAACTTTGTGATCTTGGTTTCAAATGCATATTTGGAGTTGATGATGTAGAGATCATAAGTGTAGATGGCTCTAACTTGATATTCAAAGGCTTTAGATATGAGAATCTATACTTGGTTGATTTCAATACTAGTGAAGCTCAATTGTCAACATGCTTGCTCACTAAATCTAGCATGGGTTGGTTATGGCATAGAAGGCTTGGTCATGTCGGAATGAAACAATTAAACAAGTTAGTCAAGCATGATCTTATTAGAGGCTTGAAAGATGTCACATTTGAGAAAGACAAGCTTTGTAGTGCATGTCAAGCCGGAAAACAAGTCGGCAACACTCATCCAAAGAAAAGCATCATGAGTACATACAAGGCATTTGAGTTGTTGCACATGGACTTATTTGGACCAACCACATACACAAGCATTGGTGGAAACAAATGTGGATTTGTGATAGTGGATGATTTCACAAGATACACATGGGTATTCTTTCTTAGTGACAAGAGTGATGCTTTTGCAACCTTCAAATCATTTGTCAAGAGAATACACAATGAGTTTGAAACAACCATCAAGAAAGTAAGAAGTGACAATGGAAGTGAATTCAAGAATACAAGAGTTGATGAGCTTTGTGATGAATTTGGCATTAGGCATCAATTCTCGGCCAAGTACACTCCACAATCAAATGGTCTTGTTGAGAGGAAGAATAGAACCTTGATTGACATGGCAAGATCAATGTTGAGTGAGTACAATGTGAGTCATTCTTTTTGGGCTGAAGCAATCAACACAGCTTGCTACTATAGCAACCGACTCTATTGTCACCCAATGATGGAGAAGACACCATATGAGCTCTTGAATGGTAGAAAGCCCAATATTGCATACTTTCGGGTTTTTGGTTGCAAATGCTACATATTGAAGAAAGGCACTAGATTGAGTAAATTTGAAAAGAAATGTGATGAAGGTTTCTTGCTTGGTTACTCCACTACTAGCAAAGCTTATAGAGTTTGGAATTTTTCTAGTGGTAATCTTGAGGAGGTGCATGATGTTGAGTTTGATGAAACCAATGGCTCCCAAGAGGAAGATGAGAATCTAGATGATGTGAGAGGCACTCAATTGGCCGATGCAATGAAGAATATGGACATTGGTGATTTAAGGCCAAGAGAGGTGATTGATGTTGAAGATGACAAAAATCAAGTGCTTCCTACCTCTAATGTGCAAGCTAGTGGTTCTCATGATCAAAATCAAGCTAGTACAAGTGGTACACAAGTGCAAGATCAACAAGCTAGTTGATATGACCACGTCACCAAGCAAGATGTCACAAGCTCCAAGTCAAGCTACACCCACTCAAGTTTCACCTACACCGACACCAGCCCAAGTCATCGATGGACCGATTACACGTAGTCGTGCAAAGAAGCTACAACAAGAGGTCCACGCGCTACTTTGTGATATTCATTTTAATATTAATGGGAATTATATACTACCTATGTGTTGTACCGTGATTGTACTCAGGTATATAGAAGAAGAGAAGGATGAATCGGACCCTGAAGAATGGACCAGTGCAAGTTCTAGAAGAAGTCAAAAACGGATCAGTGGAAGTCAAAAATGGACCAGTGCAAGAAATCTTCATAACTTTTTACTCACAAAAGCTATGAAGGTCCATGTGCACTTGTTGGAAAGCTTGACCAGTCTACTTTCCAATGAATCTAGTAGCGACAAGTTTGGATACTCCATATTTCCTGCAGACAAGAATTAGTATAGACTGCTCGGAAGGTCAACAGTCTGTCATGACAGAATGTTGGTACAAATTGCCAAGTAAAACTGTACCAATCTACAGAGTTTTGTGGTGCATGGCATACGTTGATGGAAAGCTCTTGGAGTCTAGTTTCACACCCAAGAAACGGTTCATCATTTGGACTTCCCAATAAAAAGTTATGGTCAGTTTATTGGAAACTGCTCTGGAGGCCAACAGTCACGCGAAGCCACCTCGGGAATCCATTTCGAGGGGACCTTTCACTTAGCCTTCCCTCAGAAACTCTATTTCGTTTCCATACCTATCTAGCAGGGCTGTTGCTAGTATAAATACCCCCTAAGACTCATTGTAATGCCAGACTTTAATAATTGAAATACAGAACCCCTTTGTTCAGCTGCGTGCTAACAAATTCAGAGAGTGATCTCTACCCCTTTGCTCTTGTGATTTCCTCGCGGGATTACATAGGCGGCGACTTCATCCGCTCCCAATTGGTGCTCCTACTCCCTTCAAGGTATTCCTTGATTGATTGTAGGCTGTGTTGGTTGGTTCCTTGAGAGTGTGGTTGGGCGAATCCTCGATTCAGGTTGCCGGTTAAAGTTGGTGGTTGGCTTCGAGTTTTATTTGCCAGGTTGCACTAGTTATCGCTGCTTGCAGCAAGTTATCCGGCTGTTCTTCAGCTAGTTATCGGTGTTCATCCTACGTCGTGAAGATCGGGACAACGTGACGCATCATCTGGTATCAAAGCTTTCGTTACCACGGTAGGAATTTTATCCCTAGCTACATATATATTTTGCTTCGTCCTATCCACCAAAAAGCCAGAAAAATATATTGTTTAGACCTTTGTTTCAATTTATTATTTTAGTGAGTTTGGTTAAGTCGCAGTCCATTAGGGTCTTTGTTTTAGTTGCTGATCATTTATCCTTCGCGTGTTCTTTGTGCCTCTTTTATATCTAAAAATCCCCACAAAAAAAATCTCTATAGCCTATATCATCCTTTGTGTTAACTTTGATCCTATCTAGCTACTGGTTGTTGTTTCATTTCTGTCTTTAGTTGTGCAAGTATCATAATCTGATCCCTATTTTTAGTTCTATATATATATATAAAAGTGTGTCAAAAAAAGAAAGAAAAGAAAGTGCAAAAAAAAGTGAAGTGAAAAAAAAAGTTGAGAAAGGTTCAGAGAGAAAGTCTGAAAGATTAGTTGGTTTATGTGCACAAGTGCTGAAAGTTACATATCAAGTTCTACAACAGTTTGCTATCTTTGTTTGGTGCAAAACTTTGGTTGGGTCTGATTGCAACACTTGCATCCCAGTCATACTCCTTGTTTGCATCAATTCTGAAATTTCTTTGCGTGTGTGTGATCTATTTATACACTTTGAATATTTTGATCAGCACTAGGCAGAGAACTTCTAGTTTGGATCGTTACTTAACTTTACAACAACTAGAATTCAGATTGCATTCCTTGTGTATTACTCCTCACCAAGCTCCACATAAAAAACCATCGTAATCGGTACTCTCTGTTCTTGTGTTCGCCTCGCCATCACTTTCAGTTGCCACCACACATTTATTTTCCTTGTAATCTGCAGCAGAGAAATTCATAAGAGCCTTGGTGGTTAGAGAGGAGAGTTGTAAGAGCCACCAAATTTTCATATTCCACAAATACAAATTATTTGTATTCAGCTAACCTTACAGGAAGATGGGTCGAGTGGACATCAAAGATCGTGTTACCATAGCACAATTTAACAAACTCCGACAAAGCATGGAAGAAAAGCAAGATAGGTTGACACAAGATCTTCAGAATCTTATGACTGAAATCAGAAGGCATCGTCCACCTCATGATGGTGCAAGCAACCATAGTGGAGATAGAGAAGATAGTGCTGGAAGAAGAGGAGGTCAGAGGAACCAGAGGGCTGCATATGGTAGAGGAAGAAGACATAGTCCAAGAAAGGATGATGAATCTGAAGATGAGGCTGATGACAACCGCTTCGAACTCAGTTTTGGTCGTCGATGTCATAGAAGAGGCAACCATGAAGAAAGATTTGGCAAACTGAAATTTACCATGCCAAAATTTGCTGCTGAACCATCCACGAGGAATTTCTCTGGAGGAAGCAAATCAAACACAAAGTTTGCTGCTGAACCATCCACGGTGAAAGGCTCAAGTGGGGGCTTACGATCAAATTTTCAGGGTACTTTTAGTGGAAAGAACACTGCTGTCCCAAGTTCAAAACCAGCAGCATCAACCACCACTTCAGTGGGTTCTACTTCCAGGAGTAGTGAAATTCAGAGCTTCATGTGTGTAGGCCATGGGCATATAAGTAAGGAGTGCACCAATACTCAGGTGATCATTGTGAATGATGATGGAAAGTATAAATCAGCTAGTGAAGAGGGAATTGAGGAGGAAGCCCATGGAGACGAGGACCTTACTTATTGTGAGTTTGAGCAAGGAGCTGCTCTTCAGATGACTCAAATCTTGAGTGTTCAGGCAAATGAAGCTGAAAATGGGCAGCAACACAAATTATTTCAAACTAGAGAAAAGATGCATGATAAAGAGGTGAAGGTGATTATTGATGGACAGAGCTGCCACAATCTTGCTAGTCGTGAGATGGGTGATAAACTTGGCTTGAAGCTGCTACAACACCCTCATCCATATAATGTACAATGGCTGAATGATTCGGAAGATATCAAGATTGGATATAAAGTGAAAGTTCCATTTAAGATTGGTGAATATGTTGACACAGTAGAGTGTGATGTGGCACCTGTGTCGGTGTGTCACTTGCTGCTTCGAAGGCCATGGCAATATGATTGATATAGCCAACATTGTGGGAGAACAAATCAGTTCAATATCAATCTAAAGGGGAAGAAGTTTGTTCTCAAGCCTATGACACCCCAACAAATCATGGCTGAACATTTACAAAAGAAATCTGAAATTGTTCCAGTGAGTAGAGAGGAAGGAGAGCAAAAGAAATTGAGTGCCATCCACAATTCGGTAAGTGAGTGCCACAAGCCAAATTTGAGGGACAAAAAGAAAGGAGAGGGAGAGAAGGTAGTCATGCTAGCCACAAAATCTGAAATGAGAGAAGTGAGGAATAACCCCGAACAAGTGCTCTTTGTACTTGTGTACAAAGACATTTTAATTTCAGCTAACGACATGACCTCTCTTCCTAGTGTTGTGTCTCATCTTTTGCAGAACTATGGAGATGTCTTTCTAGAAGAAACACCAGCGGGACTACCTCCAATTCGTGGGATTGAGCATCAAATTGATTTCATTCCAGGGGCTGCACTACCTAATCGACCACCATACCGAACCAATCCAGAAGAAACAAAGGAGATACAAAGGCAAGTGCAAGAACTTCTTGATAAAGGTTTTGTTCGTGAAAGTTTAAGTCCTTGTGCTGTTCCTGTAATTTTAGTACCTAAGAAAGATGGCTCTTGGAGAATGTGTGTTGATTGTAGAGCTATAAATAACATCACTGTTCGCTATCGCCATCCTATCCCACATTTAGATGACATGCTTGATGAATTAAGTGGTTCCACCATATTCACTAAAATTGATTTGAGAAGTGGATACCATCAGATAAGAATGAAAACAGGGGATGAATGGAAAACTGCATTTAAAACAAAATTTGGGCTGTATGAATGGTTAGTTATGCCTTTTGGTTTGACTAATGCTCCTAGTACTTTCATGAGATTAATGAACCATGTCTTGAGAGCTTTCATAGGAAAATTTGTTGTTGTCTACTTCGATGATATCTTAATTTACAACAAGTCTTTTGAGGAACATGTGAATCATATTCGGCAAGTCTTGGAAGAGCTTAGAAATGAGAAATTATTTGCTAATCTTGAGAAGTGCAGTTTTTGCACAGACCATGTTGTGTTTCTTGGCTTTGTTGTTTCAGGGAAAGGGCATAGAAGTGGATGAAAGCAAGGTGAAAGCCATCAAGGATTGGCCAACTCCAACGAATGTAAGTCAAGTAAGAAGTTTTCATGGCCTTGCTGGTTTTTATAGGAGGTTTGTGAGAGATTTCAGTACCATCGCTGCTCCTTTGAATGAATTGACAAAGAAAGGTGTTGACTTTAAATGGGGAAAATCACAAGAAAATGCTTTTCAAGAACTAAAGAAACGTTTAACTAAAGCACCATTACTTGTTCTTCCTGATTTCACTAAAACTTTTGAAGTTGAATGGGATGCTAGCAGAATTGGCATAGGAGGAGTTTTTATGCAACAAGGAAAACTTGTAGCATATTTTAGTGAAAAACTAGGAGGTGCCCAACTGAATTATTCTGTGTATGATAAAGAATTATATGATCTGGTACGTGTGCTTGAAACATGGCAGCACTACTTATGGCCAAAAGAATTTGTTATTCACTCTAATCATGAAGCTTTGAAATACTTGAAAGGACAAGCAAAACTGAACCGTCGTCATGCCAAATGGGTTGAGTTCATCGAAACATTTTTCATGCATTGTGAAATATAAGAAAGTGAATCGCACGTTGTCAATGTTGCTGCGAACAAAGGTGAAAAAGAACCTGAAGGTTTGGGAGGAATGCTTGCCACATGTGGAGTTTGCATATAACAGGGAACTACACTCTAACACTAATATGTGTCCTTTTGAAATTGTATATGGGTTCAAACCTATTGCTCCGATAGATTTTTTGCCCCTTTCATTGCAGAAAAGAACCAATATGGAAGCCTCCAAGCGTGCTGCGTACATCAAGAAGGTACACGAGAAGACCAAGGAAGCAATTGAACTCAAGGCTGGACGCAAGGCTGCAAGTAAGAACAAACATAGGAAGAAGGTGTTATTTGAACCTAGGGACTTGGTGTGGATACACTTGCGCAAGGATCGCTTTCCTCAGCAGCACAAATCAAAATTGCTGCCACGAGGAGATGGTCCATTTCGTGTTCCTGAGAAGATCAATGACAATGCATACAATATTGATCTTCCTGCAAGTTATAGCGTGAGCAACTCCTTCAATGTTGCTGATCTCTCACCATTCACAAGTGAAGACACTTTAGAGTCGAGGACGACTCCTTTTCAAGGGGGGAGGATGATATGACCACGTCACCAAGCAATATGTCACAAGCTCCAAGTCAAGCTACACCCACTCAAGTTTCACCTACACCGACACCAGCCCAAGTCATCGATGGACCGATTACACGTAGTCGTGCAAAGAAGTTACAACAAGAGGTCCACGCGCTACTTTGTGATATTCATTTTAATATTAATGGAAATTATATACTACCTATGTGTTGTACCTTGATTGTACTCAGGTATATAGAAGAAGAGAAGAATGAATCGGACCCTGAAGAATGGACCAGTGCAAGTTCCAGAAGAAGTTAAAAACGGACCAGTGGAAGTCAAAAACAGACCAGTGCAAGAAATCTTCATAACTTTTTACTCACAAAAGCTATGAAGGTCCATGTGCACTTGTTGGAAATCTAGACGAGTCTACTTTCCAATGAATCTAGTAGCGACCAGTTTGGATACTCCATATTTCCTACAGACCAGAATTAGTATAGACTGCTCAGAAGGTCAACAGTCTGTCGTGATAGAATGTTGGTACAACTTGCCAAGTAAAACTGTACAAATCTACAGAGTTTTGTGGTGCATGGCATACTTTGATGGAAAGCTCTTGGAGTCTAGTTTCACACCCAAGAAACGGTTCATTATTTGGACTTCCCAATAAAAAGTTATGGTCAGTTTATTGGAAACTGCTCTGGAGGCCAACAGTCACGCGAAGCCACCTCGGGAATCCATTTCGAGGGGACCTTTCACTTAGCCTTCCCTCAGAAACTCTATTTCATTTTCATACCTATCTAGCAGGGCTGTTGCTAGTATAAATACCCCCTAAGACTCATTGTAATGCCAGACTTTGATAATTGAAATACAGAACCCCTTTGTTCAGCTGCGTGCTAACAAATTCAGAGAGTGATCTCTACCCCTTTGCTCTTGTGATTTCCTCGCGGGATTACATAGGCGGCGGCTTCATCCGCTCCCAATTGGTGCTCCTACTCCCTTCAAGGTATTCCTTGATTGATTGTAGGCTGTGTTGGTTGGTTCCTTGAGAGTGTAGTTGGGCGAATCCTCGATTTAGGTTGCCGGTTAATGACGGTGGTTGGCTTCGAGTTTTATTTGCCAGGTTGCACTAGTTATCGCTGCTTGCAGCAAGTTATCCGGCTGTTCTTCAGCTAGTTATCGGTGTTCATCCTACGTCGTGAAGATCGTGACAACGTGACGCATCACTAGTACATCATCTCATGATAAACCAAGTGCAAGCAATCAAGTGCAAATACTCCAACCAACAAACATTGCAAGAGATCATCCATTGGATCATATCATAGGTGATATTCAAAGAGGAGTGCAAACTAGATCAAGATTAGCATCATTTTGTGAGCATTTCTCCTTTGTGTCTCACATTGAGCCAAAGAAGATTGATGAAGCATTGAGAGATGTTGATTGGGTTAATGCTATGTATGAAGAGCTTATCAATTTCAAGAGAAATCAGGTATGGGAATTAGTTGAGAGGCCTAGTGATCATAATGTCATTGGTACTAGATGGGTCTTTCGCAACAAACAAGATCAAGATGGGATAGTTGTAAGGAACAAAGCAAGATTGGTAGCACAAGGCTATACTCAAGTTGAAGGTCTTGACTTTGGTGAAACATATGCCCCGGTTGCAAGATTGGAAGAAATTAGTATCTTGTTGGCCTATGGTTGTGCTCATAATATCAAGCTATACCAAATGGATGTCAAGAGTGCTTTTCTCAATGGCTATATCAATGAAGAAGTCTATGTTGAGCAACCTCCCGGTTTTGAAGATGACAAGAAACCCAACCATGTTTACAAGCTAAGAAAGGCATTGTATGGTTTGAAGTAAGCACCAAGAGCATGGTATGAGAGATTGAGAGATTTCTTACTCTCTAAAGGTTTCAAGATGGGCAAGGTTGACACCACTCTCTTCACCAAGAAGATTGGCAAGGACTTGTTTGTGTTGCAAATATATGTTGATGATATCATATTTTGTTCAACCAATCAAGAATTTTGTGAGGAGTTTGGAAATATGATGGCAAATGAGTTTGAGATGTCAATGATTGGAGAGCTTAGTTACTTCCTTGGTCTTCAAATCAAGCAATTGAAGAATGGCACATTTGTGAGTCAAGGCAAGTACATAAAAGACATGCTCAAGAAGTTTGGAATGGATGATGCAAAGTCAATTAGCACTCCAATGGGAACAAATGGAAGCTTAGATAATGATACAAGTGGAAATATGGTGGATCAAAAGTTGTATCGGTCTATGATTGGAAGCCTACTCTATGTGACCGCATCAAGACCGGATGTCATGTTTAGTGTATGCATGTGTGCAAGATTCCAAGCCTCACCAAGAGAATGTCATTTGAAAGCAACAAAGAGAATATTGAGGTACTTGAAGCATACACAAAATGTTAGTTTGTGGTATCCCAAAGGTGCAAAGTTTGAACTTTTTGGATATTCCGACTCGGACTATGCGGGATGCAAAGTTGAGAGAAGAAGCACATCGGGCACATGTCAACTATTGGGAAGATCACTTGTCTCATGGTCATCCAAGAAGCAAAATAGTGTTGCACTATCAACTGCCGAAGCGGAGTACATTGCGGCCGGTAGTTGTTGTGCACAAATCCTATGGATGAAGGCAACTTTGAAGGACTTTGGAATCAACTTCAAATAAGTGCCATTGCTATGTGATAATGAAAGTGCCGTGAAGCTCACCAACAATCCGGTTCAATACTCAAGAACAAAGCACATAGATGTCCGCCATCACTTCATAAGAGATCACCAACAAAAAGGGGACATTTGCGTTGAGAGCATAGGCACCGATGATCAACTTGCCGATATATTCACCAAGCCACTTGATGAGAAGAGGTTTTGCAAGCTAAGGAATGAATTGAACATACTTGACTTCTCAAATATGTGTTGATGCACCCCCATTATATGACATGCCTCTCCTTCAAGCAAAGCAAGGTAAAATTGTTTGACATGTCATCCATCTTTGCTAAGGACTTGTTTAGTGCATCTAGTCATTCCTTACATGTCTTAGGCTCATTCATGAAAATCAAATGAACTTGATGCTTGTATGGTACCACTATTGCTTCTATGCTTGACTTAATCTAGTGGTAGCATATGACATGTTTGTGGGCTTGCAATCCTAGTGTTTGATCTAGAATATGAGCTATAAGTGTTTAACTCAACATGGTACAAGATAACCCTCATTTGAAGGTGTGAAGAAGCTTGTCCTTGGATCAACCGAGTTAAATATCTTAGGCAAGTAATCTAGATTGGACCAATTTGGTAAAATGATCTCACTTCACATGGTTTCACACGAACCTTTCTAAAATTTGAGCTCACCTTTTGTGGTCTTTGATGACAAAGGGGGAGAGAATTTCCCAAAGATTAAAGATAGGGGTGTAACATGATAAAAGAAGGTAACATGATAAAAGAAGGGGATCAATTAAAATTTTGAAACACACAAGTAGGGGGAGCAAGCTCATAAACTTGCATGTTGCATTTGTATGTGCATCACATATGGTTGCTTGGATTTGCATTTAGCTTTAGAAGCTTTCTCTCTGATGCCTTGCTTGTGTGGTGTATGCTAGTTGTAGGCTTGATTGATGAAATGAAGAACTAGCATGCATAGATAGTGTAACTAGACTTTTAGTTGTTTCACGAGTGGTACTAGAACCTTGTTTATAATGTTGATCTCACGAGGTGTTCTAGTTTTGTGAATGTCTAGTTACTAATGGTGCTAAGGATGGTATACATTGGCAACTCCGATTGGTATCACGCTTCAAAGGTCCATTCTTTACACCTTAGCATCATTTGGTAGAAATTGACTCCTATATTTCCTATTCAAGCATATGTGCAAGCTTTCAAATCCAAACTCTTAGCACATATGTAGGGGGAGCAATTGCTACCAATTCGGGTTTATGAATCTTGTCCATAACCTTTGCACATGGTAAAATGCTTGGACAAGCAACATGAATCCAAGAAATTTTTTTATTGAAAATCTTTGTAAAAAGGGTTGTCCTCAATTACCAAAAAGGGGGAGATTGAAAGGTCTAGTTTGGTTTTGGATAATTGATGAAACACTAGTACTAACCTCTATGCTAAGTGTGTGTAGACTTAATGAGGTTGGTAAATGCCAAGTGATGGAGCAAGAGATGATCATGGTGATGATGGTGATAACCTCAAGATGATCAAGTGCTCAACTTGGAAAAGAAGAAAGAGAAAAACAAAACCCTATGGAGATCAAGGCAAAGGTATTGCCTAGGGTTTTGGTTTTGGTGATCAAGACACCATAGAGGGTGTGATCACATTTAGGATAGATAGCCGTACTATTAAGAGGGGTAATCTCGTTGTGAAAACAGTTGTCTAAGTGCCACTAGGTGATTGGATTCCTTGCATGTGCATTAGGACCTAGTGAGCTAACTAAGTAACCCTTGAAAAATGTTTTGAAATATGCTAACACACGTGCACAAGTGTGGAGACACTTTGGTGTTGGCACATGGAAGCAAGGGTAGAAGTTGAGAAACTTTTCGCGCAGTGCTTTCAGGCCGGACGCGTCCGGTATGAGGTCGGACGCGTCCGAGTTGAGGCACCGGATGCGGAAACAGTTTTCACGTAGAGTCCGGTGTGCCTCGTCCAGTGAGTTCATTTCTTGGTGAAACTCTCTGAGTTTGCATCTGGTGTGAACTAGGACGCATCCGAGTTGGCGTCCAGTGCAAACTCCTCCTATAGAGCTCTCTGGGTGTGAGTCCGGTGCACACCGGACCGTCCGGTGTGTGCGTCCGGTGTGGCGACCAGTGTTGGTTCAAGTTTTGCGACGCTCTCTGAGTTTGCGTCCGGTATTTCAAAAGTGAGTGTCCGGTGCCTTGTCAGTGTCAGAGGCAACGACTACTTTTCTAACGGGCAGGAGCACCGGACGCTAGTCTGGCTCATACTGGATGCGTCCGGTGTGAACTAGGACGCGTCCGGCGTGAATGCAGACTGTGGGATTTCCTGCCAACGGCTAGTTGAAGCTTGGGACTTCTATTTATATGCCTTGGCTGGTTCATGCTTACTCTCTTAACTCTCTAACTTGTTGATACACCTTGTGAGCATACTCCCACACTTCCCACTCACCTTGTTCAAGATTTGTTCATCCAAAGTGAGATTGGGAGAGATCATAGTTGCATTTGCTTAGAGTTTGAGCATCTAGTGGCACTAGTGATCGTTGAGCAGCGGATTTGCTTGTTACTCTTGGTGGTTGCCACCACTTAGACGGCTTGGAGCTGCGGAGGAGCTTTGGCACGAGCTGGTGATTGTTCGTGGCCATCTCCCGATGATTGTGAGAGGTTTGTGCCTACCTCGGCGGAGAGCCAAAGGCAACATTAGTGGATTGCTCGTGTCATTGAGCTACCTCACTTGTGGGTAGGTTCTTGTGGTGTCCTAGTGAGGACGAGGTTCGTGCTACACCTCTTAGCCACCGAACCACCAAGTGTTGGTCGACACAACGGGGACGTAGCGTGCCGGCAAGCACGTGAACCTCGGGAGAAAATTGTGTGTCTCCATTGTGATTGTTCATTGGATTTCTCCCGGTGATTGGACTTCATATTATTGATTGGTTCATCCCCTCTACGCGGCGGTATAAAGTTCAAACATCTATTTTACATTCCCGCAAACTAGAGTAGCTTACTTACTTGTATAGAAACTTTAGGTAGCTTTCTAGTGTAAGTAGTGACATAGCTCTTGTGTGCCTAGTCATTATATCAACTAGAATTGTTGGATAGGTGGCTTGCAAACACCCCATTAGAGCTAGAGCAAAAAGCTTCGCTTTGTTATTTACTAACCTCTTGCTCCAGTGAGTTTGTAGATTTTTTAAATAGGCTCTTCACCCCCCTACGACCTTTCACAGATTGACTCATGTTGACGAGCAAACCTCTCAAAGGCTATCCTCTGAGGTGCCCTCTCAGAAGTTTCTCCCTGAGCTCCCCTCCTGTTCATCGGTCATTCCTATTTCATAGAGGAATACCTCATCCACGATCGGTGTGTGAACGAAGCTCCTGTTCTTCAGTTTGATGTAGATGTTCTTTTCTCTCAAATCTCTAAAGGCAAGGTGAGTTGTCATGAGGAGAACCCTCTGTGGTGAAGCAGAAGAGGATGCTGGCTCATGGATGGTGGGAGGTGTTGATGGTCCTTAAGTATCAAATTTAATTATAAAATAAAATAAACAAAGAAAAGGATCCAAATGCAACCAACATCCAGACTTAGGGTTTTATCTGATAGAATTCCACGAGTTTTGGTGTTTGTCTATTTCTGCAGGGGGTTATCAAGAAATACGGAAGAAAGGCCCACACGTCGGGATTACATAGAGATATTAACATGCCGAGCAATTTTCTATTGTCTAGAAGACTCCAGAAGCCACGGGAACGAAGCGGAGGCAGAACGGGGCCTTGCCTAGGGTGCCCGCCTGAGAGACCAGGGCGCCCGCCCCCCTCTCAAGTCCAATCAGGACTCATTTCGGGGATTATGCTCCACCGACCTAAAGGATCAAGGATAAAAGTTCAATCAATGTTGGTTTGATCCGACGGCCCATATTCACTTGAAAGGACTATATAACCAGACCCCCTGGCCCCTGGAGGAGAGCACCTCTCAACCCTAATTCATTATTCATCAAGGGAGAAGAAGCCTCTGATCAAGCTCTAGAGCCACCACATCAATTAGATCTCTAGATTAGCATAGCTACAGACGATTAGAACTAGAAGGAGTCAATCTTCGATTGGTTTTCGGATCTGTCAAGAGGATCCTTGGTAATTCTCTATTGTTCTTCAATTGTTCATCTTCGTTCTTCGATATTATGTATATGACTTTGTTCTACTTCAAGATATTGATTATGACTTTGCTCTACTTGTTTATATACGCAATTATATTGTTCTTAGTTTATCATAGTTATATACTTGGCTTAGTTAGATTGGAATTATAAACATCTTTAGGATCATATAGCATTTATCCATCGGATCCATGGGTAAATGATAGATATTGTGTAGGTGTGGTGCTTATACCGTATTTATCTGCGATTGTACCCTATATGCCAGATCGTGGGGTAGTTCGTGGTAGTGACAGCTCCATTGATTCTTATATAGTCCCCCTCTCGTGTATTGGGCTAGCAGAGGAACATTATTACAGGGGAGTGATTGCGATGTTTCTCATATTCCTTGCTAATATCACTATGCATGGGCATAGTCCTGTCTCGCAATGATTGATAAGTATAATTGCACTAACTATGATATGCTAGACTGTATAGTTAAGAATAACTTAGGAAATATTCTTATAGTTCATCCTAATTCCATTCTAATGACTTGCTAGAATATCTAATTGAGGTGTTTATCATATTCATATGTGGCTAAGTTATGCTGATCAGATTAATTATCTTTGTCACCATTCATTACTTTATATATCCTTTATGTGACACTTATCCCTGTATGAAAGAGATAGATAAATGTTCTCAATTATACATGCAATGATAGATACTCAATATTATATTCCATTCTATAATCAACATTGATGATTACTAATCCCTTCCCAGTGGTAAAAATATAAATAACGATACCTGGAATACTTCCCTATTAAAATGCTACATTGGTATTAATCTATGCGCTTGCAGATCTCATTTATTATTTATTTAGAAGAGCAATTGTATATTTCAATACCGCGTCTCTTATGTCATGTTGGGGATGACAACTTGGCTTAAGTGGCATGAGGGATAGGTTTGGCATTTTTGGCGCCGTTATCAGAATTAGAAAACTAAGTCTGTTGAGGGTATCAACAAGGGGTACCCTCACCAATGCGTATAACGAGACCATCCGTACACACGCGCGGCCATCGACGGCCGCAGCCTCGAAGACGGAAATAGCGTCGAGCGAATCGGTCAGGGCTCGAGCGACAACTGCCGTCGAATACGGAAGCGGGCTCGAGCGAACCGAGAGGCGTCGAGCGCAAGGACACTGTCCGCCGCCTGACGCGCGCACGAGAGCCAGGGCATTTAATGCACCTGACGCTTCCCCACCTAACACACGGGTCACGGGAGGCGTGATAGAGAACAGGCTTCTGTCCCATCGTTCTTTTTGCAGCCTTCCCACCGAACGACCCAGGGCGTGTCAGGACGCGGGAAACAAGGATGGAACGTCTAATCGGGACCCCCTCGAGACACCCAGGGTCAGCGCTCCAGATATCGACACCTCGTATGGCGTCCAACCCTCGACTTCACCAGGCTCCTTCCTGGAGACGGGTCGGGCGTCGACTGACCACGCCGTAACCGCTCCGCCGGATTTGCCGCCGAGCCATATAAGCGTGCATCCGCCGAACCAATCCAAGACGGCGCGCAGAGCAGAATGCAGGGGCACACGTGATCATCACCAGGCTATTAAGACGGGACGGCTCGAGGTCATGCCGGTACGGAAACCTCGAGTAGGTCAGCGCTCCATGCTGCTATCGACTCCAATTCCTACACCTATACATGTACCCTAGGTCCTTCCTTGGAACTATAAAAGGAGGGACTCAGGAATAGAACAGGAGGATCACGACACAAGACCACGCTCATACGTAGTAGAGCTCCACACTTCATACCACGCTTGTATTCGCCCCTGTACAAGCACTTAGGTGCAAGATAATACAAACTCTCTCCCCCCGCTGGACGTAGGGCCTTCTCTTGCCCGAACCAGGATAAATCTCTGTGTTTTCTTGCATCACCATCCGGGAAAGGGAGCACGCATACAAATTTACTCGTTGGTGTGACCCCCCGGGGGAAAACACCGACAGTTGGCGCGCCAGGTAGGGCTCCTGCGTGTTTTTCATCGATTTCCCACTCCTTTCCGGATGGCTACTCTTGCCTCGCCGTTTCCGCGCTCCACGGTGATTTGGTTTCGGAGCCTCGAGTTCATGTCTACGGGCTCCGGCTACGACATGATCTTGCTCTCAGTCAAAGGACCAGGAGGAGCCCGCGTTACGCCAGCACGGTTCAAGGCCCCGAGACGCCCTCACCACCACGCCTCCCCGCCTAAGAAGAGGCGCGGACAGCACCTCCGCGGCCCCTCTGCTTCAGCACGACCAACAACTCGTGCGAGGAAGGACGTAGGCCACAAGTCGGCAGCACCGTGTGACGGAGCAACAAGCGCGACGACTCAGCACCGCGCGACGACGGGAGGGGACGCGTCTCGCGTGCTCTCCCCCACCGCAGCTAGGCAACTTCCACACGGGTTGTTCTCTCCAAGAGCGGCACTGCCGTTCGGATTGGACAACGCCGCGGCGTCGCTCGCCAGGGCGATATGCCCAAACGCCCAGACGTACGTAGAAAGACCAATGGTCCTCCCACGTAGCTCTGAAGCGCGGCGGCCGGCGTCCGAGCTGCCGGACCTTTCCCGAGTACAAGGCCTCCGTCGTCCAGGCCCCGGACGATACTCGATCACCTCCCTCAGGCAACGATTGCTGGAGGAAGGACGTGGGTGTTTCTACGCCGCCGAACCGGACTCCGACTCCGAGACAGACAGCTATAACCCTACGAGGGAATGCTATCATATCGACGGGGCGGTAGAAACTACTGACGAGACACGGGATGCTGCTGCGGGTGGTCGAGCCCCCGCGGCGCGAGAAGACCCCAGGACGCCTGGGAACGACGGACAGGTCGACCCCCCTCCTCAGGAAGACAGAACCGCGCAGCTCACGCAGCTGCGGGAGCTCAAGATGAAGCTCGACGAAGACCGCGAGCGTCTCGTCCTGCTCGAGCAAATCCTCGAGCAAGACCTGCCCTACCCGCCGGGCGGATGTGTCCGCAGACGCGCTCGAGAGGTACATCGACAGATCGTCGGCGACGCAGAGCCAGAGCAACCTATCAGCCATTTCCCTCGAGCAGGCCAGAATGTAGTGGCAGCGACGATGCTGCTACGTAACATGCCAGAGCCGTCGAATTCCCAGGCCCGACGCATTCGAGATGAGGTACAGACATTGCTCCAGGTGGCGGCGGTTCAACAAGCCGAAAGTTCGGCATCTCGACGACGAGGAGCTGCCACAGAGAAGCGCGACGAACAGCCTCTAAACGAAGAGGAGGTGTCAGTCCATCAACAACCTCCGCCTCGCGGTAGAAAGACCGCTCTCATCCTCCCCGTCGACAATCAACGTCGACACGACGCGCGGCACGACATCAAAGAAAATCGGCGCCGCCGGCACGGAGACGCGGAAGAGCGCGGTTATAGCGCGCATCGCGGTGGGAGATACGACAGCGACGAGGACCGGGAGGCCCCCGAGCCACCAGGCCCACGGGTGTTCAGCAGGGCGATCCGCAGCTCGCCCCTGCCCAATCCATTTCGACCCCCGACCAGCATCGCGAAGTACAATGGAGAGACCAAACCAGAGTTGTGGCTGGCCGACTTCAGGCTGGCCTGTCAGCTAGGTGGCGCTCGAGGTGATGATCGAGCCATCATCAGACAGCTACCCCTTTTCCTCTCCGACACCGCCCGTCGATGGCTCGAGGAACTCCCTGCCAATCAGATCCACAACTGGGTTGATCTGGTCAGAGTCTTCGAGGGTAACTTCAAAGGGACCTACATACGGCCAGGGAACTCGTGGGACCTCAGCAAGTGCAAGCAGAAGTCAGGAGAAACTCTTCGGGAGTATGCTCGACGCTTCTCGAAGCAGCGCACTGAGCTGCCGCACATCCCTGACCACGACGTCATCTTGGCATTTGTCTCGGGCACCACCAGTCGAGACTTGGTGCGGGAATTAGGTCGCAATCGACCTCAGACCGTCGACGAGCTGATGGACGTAGTAGCCAACTACACGGCAGGGGAGGAGGTGGTCGGCGCCTTCTTCAGCTCAGAAGGAAGAAAAGGCAAGCAGCCCGTCGACGAAGATGGGACCTCCAGTTGAGGCCTCAAGAAGAATAAAAAGAAGCAGAAAGTGCGGCAGTTCCACCGGGAAGATTCCGATGACAACCTTGTTGCCGCCATGGATCGAAAGAAGCCTCGAGGCCCTCCGGATGGTGGCATCTTTGACAAGATGTTGGAGGAGCCGTGCCCTTACCATAAGGGAGGCGCCAACCACAAGCTCAAGGACTGTCGTATGCTGAGAAAGCATTTCAACGGTCTGGGGTTCAAAAAAGATACGCGTGATGACTCCAAGAAAGAGAAGGCTGGCAGCAAGGAGGACAACAAAGATGACGACGGCTTCCCCGCCGTCCACGACTGCTACATGATCTATGGCGGGCCCTCGACTCAATTAACCATGAGGCAGCGCAAAATGGAGCGTCGCGAAGTCTTTGCGGCAAGAATGGCGGTGCCCCAGTACCTTAGCTGGTCAAGCACTCCTATCACTTTCGACCAAGAGGACCACCCCGACAAGGTAGTCGCCCCAGGCGTCTACCCGCTCGTCGTCGACCCCATCATCGTCAACACCCGACTCTCGAAAGTGCTGATGGATGGTGGCAGCAGCCTCAACATCATCTACCTCGAGACCCTCGACCTCCTCGGCATCGATAGAGGAAGCCTCCAGCCAAGCGCCGGCGGTTTCCATGGCGTCGTGCCAGGGAAAAAGGCACTGCCAGTAGGTCGAATTGACCTACCGGTCTGCTTCGGCACGGCGGCCAACTTCAGGAAGGAGACCCTCACCTTTGAGGTGGTTGGGTTCCGAGGCACGTACCACGCCATCATCGGGCGCCCGGGCTACGCCAAGTTCATGGCTATACCCAACTACACCTACTTGAAGCAGAAGATGCCTGGTCCCAAAGGCGTCATCACTGTCAGTTCCTCCTTCGAGCACGCGTACGAGTGCGACGTCGAGTGCGTCGAGTACGGGGAGGCGGCCGAGAGCTCCACCGAGCTCGTTGCAAAGCTCGAGGCCATGGCCGCTGAGGCTCCAGAGCCTAAGCGTCATGCGGGCAGCTTCGAGGCGGCGGAAGGAACCAAGAAGATCCCGCTCGACCCCAACAACTCCGACGGCAAAGTGCTGACGATCAGCGCCGACCTCGACCCCAAATAGGAAGCCGTGCTCGTTGACTTTCTCCGTGCAAATGCTGATATGTTTGCATGGAGTCCCTCGGACATGCCAGGCATACCGTGGGAAGTCACCGAGCACTCCTTGGAGATTCGAGCCGGTTCCAAGCCAGTGAAGCAGCGGTTGCGCCGATTCGATGAGGAGAAGCGCAAGATCATTGGCGAGGAAGTCCACAAGCTTTTGACGGCCGGATTCATCAAGGAGGTTCATCATCCTGACTGGTTAGCAAACCCTGTATTAGTTAAGAAAAAGAATGGGAAAATGAGGATGTGTGTCGATTATACTAGTCTGAATAAAGCATGTCCAAAAGTTCCCTTTCCATTGCCACGCATTGATCAGATTGTCGATTCTACAGCGGGATGTGAAACCCTTTCTTTCCTTGATGCATATTCTGGTTACCACCAAATAAAAATGAAGGAGTCCGACCAGCTCGCGACCTCTTTCATCACGCCTTTTGGGATGTATTGCTACGTGACCATGCCATTTGGGCTTCGAAACGCGGGAGCCACGTATCAACGTTGCATGCTCCACATATTTGGCGAACATATAGGGTCAACGGTCGAGGCCTACGTCGACGACATTGTCGTCAAGTCAAAGCGACGAGGAGACCTGATCCAGGACCTCGAGATTGCCTTTAGCTGCCTACGCACCAGCCGGATCAAGCTCAATCCTGAGAAGTGCGTTTTCGGTGTGCCTCGAGGCATGCTCCTAGGATACATCGTTTCGCAGCACGGCATCGAGGCCAACCCCGAGAAAGTCTCGGCTATCACGAAAATGGGGCCGATCCGAGACATCAAGGGTGTACAGAGAGTCACGGGGTGCCTGGCGGCTCTGAGTCGTTTCATCTCGAGACTAGGAGAAAAGGCATTACCATTATATCGACTCCTAAAGAAGGTCGAGCGCTTTTCTTGGACCCCCGAGGCCGAGGAAGCACTCGAAAGGCTGAAGAAGACACTGACCTCGGCACCAGTCCTGGTTCCACCTCAACCTGCAGAGCCGCTGCTCCTCTACGTCGCGTCGACGACCCAGGTCGTCAGCGCGGCGGTAGTGGTCGAGAGGCAGGAAGAGGGACATGCGCTACCGGTTCAGAGGCCAGTGTATTTCGTCAGCGAGGTGCTTTCGGAGACCAAAGCACGTTATCCCCAAATCCAGAAGCTGATCTATGCCGTAATCCTTGCCCGACGCAAGCTGCAGCATTACTTCCTTGGCCACCCCATCACGGTGGTCTCGTCTTTTCCTTTAGGCGAAATAATCCAGAGCAAAGAAGCCACGGGAAGAATAGCAAAATGGTCGGTCGAGCTCATGAGTGAGACTCTCACTTATGCGCCTCGCAAGGCCATCAAATCGCAGGCCCTGGTAGACTTCATCGCAGAATGGACGGACACCCAGCTCCCCCCGACCCAGGTCCAGGCGGAACTATGGACGATGTATTTCGATGGGTCACTCATGAAAACTGGAGCCGGAGCCGGCCTGCTGTTCATCTCACCCTTGGGCGTCCACATGAGGTACGTAATTAGGATTCATTTTGCCGCATCTAACAATGTCGCAGAATATGAGGCCCTCGTCAACGGTCTCAAGATCGCTATCGAGTTAGGAGTCCAACGCCTCGACGTCCGAGGTGACTCCCAACTCGTCATCGACCAAGTAATGAAAACCTCGAGCTGCCACGACCCAAAAATGGAAGAGTACTGCAAGGAGGTCCGTCGACTCGAAGACAGGTTCCACGGTCTCGAGCTTGTCCATGTCGCTCGACGCTACAACGAGGCAGCCGACGAACTCGCCAAGATCGCATCGACCAGAGGCACGGTGCCGCCTGATGCATTCTCAAAGGATCTTCACGAGCCATCCGTCGACCTAGGCACGGGGGCTGGCGTCGACGCCACCACCGCCCAACCAACCGATGCTGTCGATACGCTCTTGATGGTGAAAGAGATGATGGAGATAGAACGACGACCAGGTCGACCATTCGATTGGCGCACACCGTTCCTCGACTGCCTTATCCGCGGCGAGTTGCCAGAAGACAGGTCAGAAGCTCGTCGTATCGCTCGACGGGCCAAATCATATGTGATCTATGGCGAAGACAACGAGCTATATCGACGGAGCCCGACGGGGGTCTTACAACGTTGCATCACCGTGGAAGAAGGCCGAAAACTCCTCGATGACCTGCACTCGGGGGCTTGCGGTCACCACGATGCTCCACGGACCCTTGTAGGGAACGCTTTTCGACAAGGCTTCTACTGGGCAACGGCCGTGGCGGACGCCATCGAGCTCGTACGATCATGTCACGGGTGTCAGTTCTACGCCAAGCAGACGCATCTGCCTGCCCACGCTCTTCAGATGATCCCCATTACCTGGCCGTTTGCGGTGTGGGGGCTCGATTTAGTAGGACCTCTACAAAAGGCGAAAGGAGGATTCACCCATTTGCTGGTGGCCATTGACAAGTTCTCCAAATGGATCGAGGCTTGACCCATCACCAACATCCGCTCCGAGCAGGCCATCCTTTTCTTCACCGACATCATCCATCGGTTTGGGATCCCCAATGTCATCATCACCGACAACGGCACCCAGTTCACCGGCAAAAAGTTTTTGGACTTCTGCGATCGGCATCACATCCGTGTGAACTGGTCTACAGTAGCCCATCCTCGAACTAACAGCCAAGTCGAGCGTGCCAACGGCTTGATTTTGCAAGGACTCAAGCCAAGGATCTACAATCGATTGAAGAAATTCGGCAAAAAATGGGTCGAGGAGCTTTCCTCAGTCCTATGGAGCCTTAGGACAACACCAAGCAGGGCCACAAAATACACCCCGTTCTTCATGATCTACGGCTCTGAGGCTATCCTCCCCACAGACCTCGAGTATGGGTCACCTCGACTCAAGGCCTACAACGAGCAATCGAACAAAGAGACTCAAGAAAACGCGGTCGACCAACTTGAGGAGGCTAGAGACATGGCCCTCCTCAACTCTGCCAGATATCAGCAAAGGCTTCGACGCTACCACGACAAGCATGTGCGCAAAAGGGACCTCAACGTGGGCAACCTAGTCCTACGACGCCGGCAAAGCAATCAGGGACGCCACAAGCTGACTCCGCCTTGGGAAGGTCCGTACGTGGTGGCCGAGGTCCTAAAGCCGGGAACGTACAAGCTGGCGGACGAAAAGGGGGCAATTCTCACCAACGCATGGAACATCGAACAGCTACGTCGATTCTACCCCTAGAAGTTCTGAACTTATGTTCCTGCTTACGTTTTGTACCAAGATTTTGTAAACGAATGAATGAATGAAGTCCTTCCCTCGAAACAATTCTTCTTTCTTTGTGCCGAGAAGAATAATAAGTCACGATCTCGACGTTAAAAGGGGGCGCCGACTACGACCCATCATAGTCAGCACCCCCTCGGGGGCTACCAGGGGACGACCCCCCCCCCGAGTATCGAAAAAACCAAGAAGTTTTCTTTTCTTACGTAGTAAACCTTGCACGGTTCAAGTAGCTAAGGCGCCTCAAGCCCCCCAAAGGCCGAGGGACAACGAGCTGGAGAACTCCTACGCCCCCGGGCTACGGAAACTCTACTCACTTCCCCACCATTGAAGTGATCGAGGTGGTCTTTTACGAAAGATCGAGCAAGGGATACAAACGTAGGCGCAAAGAGAAACGAAAGCATCAAGCGGAAAGACAAAATAAGCATTTAACAATTACGAAAGTGATACAGCATCAGTTACCCACAGAATTAACAAAGTATCGTACAAGGGGCCTCAGGCGCCCTGAGCAGGCTCGCAGGCCTCAGTCCGCAGCACGATCCTCACCGCCCTCGCCTCCGCCCGAGCTAGCCTCAGGAGGGAGCACCTCAGGCTCGAAAAGCTTGGCCAACCTTTCCCCAGGAGCCTCCGCGTCGTCGATCAAGGCATGGAGCCTCTCCTCGTTCTCCGCGTCGGTCTTGGAGATGTCGGTGACGAAGCCATGGGACACCACCTCCATGTCGTAGAAGAAGCCCGAGCAGACAACCGCCATCGCCTGCTTCACCCCGATGTGGAGGGCGTCCTGCACCCGATCTCGCAGCGTCGCGCCTATGTAGCACAACTGGTCGACCAGGGCGTCGCCTCGAGCATCCTCCCTCGACTCATCCATAGGCTCGACCTCCCAAGAGGTCGAGAGATCACTTATCGCCGTCCACACTCGACGGTTCAAAGCAACCTCTGCCTCGAGCTGAGCCTTGGCGTTGCGAGCCTCGGCTTGGGCGGCCAGGAGTTCGTCCTTGAGCCCTGTAAAAGCCAATACAAAGAGACCTTAGGAAAAACTAAGCACACCTCGGAAAAAGAAATCTGATAGAGGAAACATACCGCGTACGGTCTCCTCGAGGGCCGTGTTCTCGCCGACCAGCCTGGTGTTGGCCCCCTCGATCTCTTTGTTGGAGCGTGCCAGCTCGGTGTTGGCAACGCAGAGATCCTCGATCGCCTTGCCAGCCTGGGCAATGGCCCCACTCTTCTCCAGCAATTCTCCCTTCAGACGCTCGACGTCGTTAGAGAGACTGCGGGATCGAGCCCGCTCCGCCTCGAGATCTTCGAGGGCCTTCTTCTTGGCTTCCTCCGCGGCGCCCCTGGCGACCTCGCCGTTCACATGCTCCACCTTCATCTTTCGGAAGGACTCTCGGAGAGAGTCCATGTCGGATTTACGGAGGCCCTTCTCCTTGTCCAGATCCGCGATAACGCTCTTGTAGGACAGGGCCTCCTCCCGGGCTCTGGACGCGGCCTCCTCGACCGTAAGAGCCCGCTCCCATAGCTGCATCGTCTCCTCCTCCGCCTTCTTTGAGGCCTCTCGGGCCTCAGCCAAGGCAGCCTCCCTCGCCTTCTTCTCCTCCTCGAGTGCTATGAGACCTTTGTAAGCTTTAAGGAGCTTTTCCTGCGACTCGAGGAGTTGATCCTTGAGGAGGGGGAGCTGCTCCCAACCGCCCCTCGTGGCGTGTATGAAGTTGGACTTGATGCGGGAGGTCTCTTTCATATCCTGCGAATCAAGGGTCGGATAGATTAGAATACAGAAACCAGAAAGCACCATGAGGTTTGGAGTTCGAGAAACACTTACGAAATAAGCCGGGCCGAGCCCGTTGTTGATAACGTCCGAGAGGAGCCCCACCACATGCTTCATCCAAAGGCGGAGCTCCTCGACGTGTTCCCACTTCTCTGCCTCCTTCCGATCGTCGAGGAAGATGTCGGGCTCAGACGGGTCATGGGAGGCCCGGATACGGATGCGGTCGGGGCACCAGTGCTCCATCTCCCGGTCAGCCCGCGCCTTAACACCGCGGATGAGGCCCTCGACGGTCTTGAGGGAGCCCCCATGGCGCAGGAACAGGTCGACGAGGCATGGGAACCGTCCGTCGTCGTCCACCGTCTTCCAGGTTCCATCCTTGGTCCCCGATGCCCGATTTCATCCTCCTCGGAAAGAAAGCGGTCCTCCCACGCCCGACGTTCCTGGAGGAACCCTGGGGCGATCCCGTCCATGCCGTAAATTGTCCTCTTGATATCGGACTCGGGGTCGGGGGGCGTGCGCTTCAGGCAGGCGAGCGCCACCACTCCATCCGCTTGCCCCGGCTCTGCCCGGATCGCGGCAGGTGCCCCCGGGAGGAGCCATGCCGGGGTTGGGGGGCCGTACACCGGCAGGTCCTCCTCCTCGCCGAGCTCTAGCGGCTCCGGTGGCACTGGCTGGGCCGTACCTTGGGGCGGAGGCTCGAGCGGTCCCTCCTCTTGGCCCGCCTGCTGTTGCTGCTGTTGCTGCTGCGGTGGTTGCTGCTGCTGCTGCTGCGGTTGCTGCTGCGGTTGTTGCTGTTGCTGCTGTTGCTGTTGTTGTTGCTGCTGTTGCTGTGCCTCATGCTCCTGTAGCTGCCGTGCCGCCTTGCGCTCCCGCTGTTCATCCTCCTCCCTCTTCTTTTTCTGCTCCTCGAGGGTGCGGAGGCCGGCGGGCCAGGGGGTTGATCCCTCGACATGAGGGGTCGACGTTTCCTCCTCCATGGGGCGGGCACCCCCAGACGCTCGGTCACCATCAGATGTGTCGCTGATGGTGATGGGTTCCCCCTCGACCCCCGATCTAGGGGGATCGGGGGCTCCCTCTGACGCTTGCGTCTGGGGCGCCTCATCACAAGTCGGCAGTGACGGAGTAGGCGCGGGACGAGACGGAGCCCTCTCGACGCCGGCTGGAGGTTGGCAACTGGAGGAGCCTACAAAACAAAGGATAAAAAGGTCAGACGTTATAATAACCGACGCAAGAACATCGCAAGGCCCAGAAATAAACTACGAACCTGGTTCCTTGGAGGCGGCGCCCGTTTTGATCCTCTTTGCCATGGATGGCTGGGCCTGCTCGAGGGTCCGCTTTAGCCTGAGAAAAGATCGGTATATGAGCAAACGCAGAGGAACAGGAAGACAAAAACCACAGCATCGAGAAGGCTTACCCCACAGGGAGAACAGCTCGCCTCCCTCCGCCCCGACCGGTGGGCCTCGAGCCACCCCACGTCAGGGCTCTAGGCCCCTCGAGGGCAGGCGCTAGCCTAGGTGCGTCAGTTCCCGCCTGACGGGCGCCGGGACTGGCGCTCCTGCGGCCGACCTCTCCTTTCTAGGAGGCCGCTGCGCGACCGCGGGTCAGTGGCCCCGTCGCTTGGGGCCTGGCATGACCGCTCTCCCTGAGTGCCGGGGGAGGTCCCGGCACGACTTGGCTGACCTTGGGCGCGGGATGGGTATCGGCGCGAGGACGGAAGGATCCGCCTGGCCCCCCGTCGGAGCTTCCGCCCGAGGAGCGTCGACGTCGCCTTGAGATGGACCCCCGAGGATCCGGTCAAGACGAGACGCCATCCCCTCGGAGTCCTCACTGTCCTCGTCATCGTCGTCATCTTTCTCGCTGGGGGACTCTTCCTCAGGCTCTCCCCTCTGCCTGGACTTGGACCGGCGCGCCTCTAAGGCTTGCCGGTCGAGGTTTTTCTTCTTCTCCCCCTTCTTCTTAGAGTCCTTGACGGACTTCGACTTCTCGGCGGACCGGCGCCGCGCGTCGCGGTCGACTTCGTCCTCCCTCACCGGGGGCCTCGAGGATCGAACGTCGATCCGCCCCTGCCACCGTAAAAAGTAGACTTAGAAAAAGGGGGTGGAAAAGGAACCCAGAGTCAAGGCTACCCACGAGGAAGAAAACATACCAGATCGACCGAGCCTTCATCAGGCCTCATGGGGAAGCCGTTGACGTGCTGCGACTTGAAGTCGCCGGCGATGGCCGCCCTGACCCGGGCGGCGACTTCATCGTCCGCCAGAGCCACGTTGGACATCCGGCAAGCTTCGAGATCCAGGGACGAGACGCCCGGCCCCATTTCGTCCATCCTCAACGGCTGAGACATCAGGGGAAGGACCCTCCGACGATGGACGGCAGAGAGGACGAGAGCGGCGGACAAGCCCTCCAGGCGCAGCTTCTTCATGGCGTCGAGGAGGGGGTCGAGCCGCGACTGGTGCTCTTGGACGACGCCATACGTCCAGTTGTCTGGGCGCTCCGAGATCAGACGGCCCATGTAGGCGGGGAAGAGACCGTCGTCGTTTCTCAGATAGAACCACTGGGAGTCCCACCCAGCATGGTTCGACGACAGCCCCACCGGGATGTACTCGCGCGGCCTTTCCGTCTTCTTCGTCTTCAACACCAGGTTGAGGCATCCGGCCCGCACGGGTTTCCTCACGCCGGTGGTTCCGGTGGGGGCGTTGAAAAGTTCGCCCCTGTAGAGGTGGAGCCATAGATCCCAATGGGGCATCATCCCCAGATAGCCCTCACACACCGCGACGAAGACCGCCACGACGGCGATGGCGTTCGGGGAAAAATGCTGGAGCTCCACTCCATAGTGGAAGCAGAGGGCCCGCATAAAGCGACTCGGGGGAGCACCCTAGCCATGGCGGTGGAACTTGGCGAATGACACCACATAGCCCTCGGGTGGCTGGGGCTCCCTGTGACTCGCCGGCGGCGCGATCCACCCCGGCGAAGACTGCGAAGTGCGGCGGCGCAGGAGCCTTTCGTTCTCGAGCTCTAGCAGACGGCGGTCCGTCATCAACGACGGACGCCAGTCGTCGGCGGCAACAAGCCTCACAGGCATCTTGGTTGGAAGGATGGTGGATTCACTACCGCTCGAGGGGGTGCACGCGCGCGTGGAGGAAACAAGAGAGCAAAGGCAGCGAGAAGACGAAGGCGAGAGGACGGAAGGGGAAAGAAAGAATGGAGCAACGCCACGGCGTATTTATAGATACCGGCCAACCGACGGATAGATCCGATAAATGAGGTAACTCCCCCCATAAATGCGCCGTCTAACGGTCCTTTCTCTCCTCACAGGCCGGACGCTCCGAATTCCCCGCCGATACAGTGTCGCAACGTCACTTACCTCAAAAGGTGCGCCCAACGGGCAGAAAGACGAACCGGCACGGCAGCTTCCTTACTTCGTAAGCCAAGGTATGCGCCCACGATAGTCTTGTGAGGTCGATGGCTGGCCCATAGAAAGGGTTCGATAGCTGATCTCGAGCACCAAGAGTCAGGGATCCCCAGCGAGCGGTCGAAAATCGAGGCCCGCCTCGAGGACTCGCTGGCGATGTCCAAGGTAGGGTCGAGACAGTCGAGAGGAATCCCCCCGAAGGGAGGCATCGAGCCACTGGACTCTATCGAATGAGACCGGTATCCCCGACCACGTCGACCCTGCTTTATGACGACGCCTCCGGGCTACAGCTGACCGCCTCGAAAGGGGCACAGGTTCTCACTTGGACTACCCGCTAGGAACTCAATCTGGGGTGGAAGACGCTCGCTCTATCGAGAGTACGTCGAAACCTCCACGCAGGGCAAAGCCGAACAGAACCTTCCACCACGGGTGTTGACAGCGTTTCTGCAAATTTGGCAAAATAACCCTCGAAGGAGTTAAATACTCCCTCGAGGACTCGGGGGCTACCCCCGCGGGGTCGCTCGCGCGCCCCCGTGGAAGCTCGACCGTAAAAACAAAAGTCTCCACTCGAGCGCCAGCGCTCGAATGATGACTCGGGGGCTACTGTCGAGGGTATCAACATGGGGTACCCTCACCAATACGTATAACGAGACCATCCGTACACACGCGCGGCCATCGACGGCCGCAGCCTCGAAGATGGAAATAGCGTCGAGCGAATCGGTCAGGGCTCGAGCGACAACTGCCGTCGAATACGGAAGCGGGCTCGAGCGAACCGAGAGGCGTCGAGCGCAAGGACACTGTCCGCCGCCTGACGCGCGCACGAGAGCCAGGGCATTTAATGCACCTGACGCTTCCCCACCTAACACACGGGTCACGGGAGGCGTGATAGAGAATAGGCTTCTGTCCCATCGTTCTTTTTGCAGCCTTCCCACCGAACGACCCAGGGCATGTCAGGACACGGGAAACAAGGATGGAACGTCTAATCGGGACCCCCTCGAGACACCCAGGGTCAGCGCTCCAGATATCGACACCTCGTACGGCGTCCAACCCTCGACTTCACCAGGCTCCTTCCTGGAGACGGGTCGGGCGTCGACTGACCACGCCGTAACCGCTCCGCCGGATTTGCCGCCGAGCCATATAAGCGTGCATCCGCCGAACCAATCCAAGACGACGCGCAGAGCAGAATGCAGGGGCACGCGTGATCATCACCAGGCTATTAAGACGGGACGGCTCGAGGTCATGCCGGTACGGAAACCTCGAGTAGGTCAGCGCTCCATGCTGCTATCGACTCCAATTCCTACACCTATACATGTACCCTAGGTCCTTCCTTGGAACTATAAAAGGAGGGACTCAGGAATAGAACAGGAGGATCACGACACAAGACCACGCTCATACGTAGTAGAGCTCCACACTTCATACCACGCTTGTATTCGCCCCTGTACAAGCACTTAGGTGCAAGATAATACAAACTCTCTCCCCCCGCTGGACGTAGGGCCTTCTCTTGCCCGAACCAGGATAAATCTCTGTGTCTTCTTGCATCACCATCCGGGAAAGGGAGCACGCATACAAATTTACTCGTTGGTGTGACCCCCCGGGGGAAAACACCGACAAAGTCTACTTTTGATAGTGACGTTAAGAATGCCCAACAGGAGGATCGGTGCTCATGTCAAAGCTTGCTCTTGATGAAGCACACTGAGATGAGCCCCTTGTGGTCCTTCCTGTGACCTTGTTCGCGATTCCATTTGCCTAGCTCTTCATCCCGCAACAAATGCTTACAAACAAAAACAACACTAGTGCAAGGGATTAGTGGTAAGTAGTCCGGAGGTTAGTTGTTCTTCCTAGATTATCTCTAGTTTCTAGTTTGGATTTAGATGGAACCTCACCTTGATTTTAGAATTCTTAAACCTAGTTGGACTGCACTCCACTAATTTCTCTATGGAATTCTTGCAGCACTAATCTTCTCACACTAGCCCTTGAGATCTTGATCAATCTCCTTAGTTCCCACCCTCTTCTCTACTCTTTCTATGCTCTCCTTCTCTCCCTAACTCTCTCGAGACATTTGGTGGCCATGAGCAAGATGTTTGTCTACTGAAACTTGTTTTGTGTGGTGTGTAGAAGTGAAGGGAGGAAGGGCTTTTATAGAGGAGGAGTTGGCCGGGCAGGCGCCCAAGGAGGGTGGGGCGGCCACCCATGTGCTGGCCCCTCCCCCACTTAAATTTTGTGGTTGCCATCTTTTCTTCATTGCTAAGCAAAGTAAGTGAGTGGTTTGTGGATTTCGCCGGTGGAAAAGAAAAGATGAGTGGAGGAGAGTCAGTGGTGATGTGATGTATGTTAGGTGAAGTCTATGACATGTGGGACCCATGGTGGTGGACCCCACATGTAAGAAATATAATACAGAAATTTAAAATGAAAATAAACTAAAAATAAACCTAATCATTTTTTGTGCCACCATAATAAATATTTTTAACGGGTCCTTATACACCAGAAAATTATTTATATGTGGCGTAGAATTTTTATAATGTAATGCTGTAAAGTAAATATGCTGAAGAAAAATTATGTGAAATGAAAAAGTATGTGTGGGTAAATACCGAGTTACCTTCAGGCAAGGGTTTGAAGTTTAGAGTCCTCCAAACTAAACCTTCCAAATTATTTATTCTGCTGATGATCCCAAAGTGGGTGACTCTGGTGATTCTTCTGGCTTGTCTTGCTCTACCATCTCGCAGAAGAGTTGAGCTCTTATTTTGACTTGAATGTGAACTGCTCTTCTTGAACGCTGATGGTGAATTTGATTTATCCTTTCCTGACATCAATGTGTGCATTGGCGGTGCTCAAAATTGGTCTCCAAGGAATGAGTGACATTCTTGAGTCTAGATGCATATCTAGTACCACAAAGTCTACTGGCACGAAGAATTCTCTTATCTTGACTGGAATATTTTCCACGATGCCCAATTTATAATGGACTGATTGATGGACCAGCTGGACACATTTGTCATAGAACCGACCAAATTATAAGAGTTCAAGTGTAGAAACGATCACTGTGGCAATTAAGTTTCCAAACTTAAGCCCATATAATCCTGGTAGTCAACCAAAATCTCAAAGGATTTCAAACCAACTTAGCAACAAATCAAGATCGTAGTAAGTTCAACACGATACATCACTTGTTACAACATTTCCTAGAAGTTCGCTGAAGCGACATTCATCGAAGTTTACTTAAGTTATTACAAACCAAGCTCATAGTCGCGAAAGCAACATAGTTTTCAAACCAACATCATAGTTTCATTGTTACATCTAGGGTCTCATCACATCCACCAAAAGCAAGTCAGATACATAGTCTTAGAGAACCACGCCCAATGGTTCAGTCCTCATCCCCAGCAGGGTGAAGACAGGTCTTGCAGAAACTGTCATAGAAGATGTCATCTACAACAAGTGGGAATAAACCCTAAGTACGAGGATGTACTCAGCTAGACTTACCCGTCTAACCAAAACCAAGGACAGCAAGGATCATGCAAGGCTTACTTTAAAAGTGGAGTTGGCTTGACACATTTTTGCAAAAGAGCTTAAACTTGATAGTAAACCATTCTTATTAGCCTCAAGTTAATTATCATTTGCCTGCCACTAGATGAGCACCTAGACTGAGCACTGACTTGATTAATGACAAACAATAATAACCATATTAGGTTTCATCAATTGTTCATTCTTACTATCATCAATGTCATCATGTTAAAACCATTAAGTATTTAGTGAATGCTACGTTTGCCACTGCTCTATCAAGTTCTCAATATCCGGGAGAGACGACAAATCGAATTGATTCCTATTAAGCTAGAGAGTTATTCCTAATACTCAACCATGCATCCCCCGTCGGAGAGCAAGCGGGTCACCTTTGGTATGACTCACGAATCGTGGCTCCGATCAGCGCCGCACTCCTAGGGCTACCACTCTACAAGGAAGATCAAGACTTTTAAATCACCTGCCCTTGGTCTTATGCCAATGGCCCCCTGCACATGGCACTTCATCCGGTAGTGTGCACTTTATACTTACCGGTCTTCTGGCGTGAGTCATACTACTAGGCTTCACTGTCGGAACGAGTTATCCGGCCAACTAAGTGTTAGGCATGTCTCCAGCATGACAAGAGGACGTACAACGATCGGTCCTTAGCTACCACAGACGGAGTTACTACCACCTTGCAAAACTCCACCCAGCTTAAGTTATCTTAACCAGGTTCTTTCCCGCTATAGCAAATATAGCCAACCGTGATTCATCATTAGATCCTATAGCTCGTAGGTGACAGGACATCACCCGACTTCTACCAGTTTAAGCATGGCTAAGCTACTACTCCTTCCTATACCAGGGTAAGGTGAGATATCTGGACAAGGTGAGATATAATGCAACAAGGGTTTCATACAACTCCTATACGTCATGCAGCAATAGATATAACATAATCACTCATGGTTGTTAAAATAAAATAGGAAGCTTATAATGCTCCGGGGCATGCCTTTCACGAATGATGCGGGCTCGTGACTTGGACACTCGACTTTCTCTTTGGGCTCCTTGGGTCCTACTGGCTAGGCCTCTGACTCCTGGGTGTTCTCTTGGCCTTCCGGATTCACCCTCTCGATCTCGAGTGTGGCCCTGATCTCCCATGCACCTATTGCATGCACGTGCAGTGAGTCAAAGGTGTAGGCATTCAAAGGAGTGATGGATGCATTACATGATTATCAAACCTTACTGGACACTCATGTACTGAGTAAACTTCTCAACAAGTTTACACAAGAGTTGCACAAGATCTAACAAAGATACAAACTAACTACACAAACTATCTGCACTCTACACTCAGCAAGACAGCCCAAAGAACAGCTCATAACTGGAGATGTACCGATCCAACAAACATGAACTAAGACATTCTGGAAAGCTTATGAAATTATCTACATATCATATTTAGACACATCAGCAAGATTCACATGTTAAGTAGGTTGAATAAACAAAGTTCCAGGTTCTGTCCCAGATAAACAGAGAGCACCTATTTCTGGAACCTGACTTGGAAAAGCTATAACTTTTAAACTACTGGGCCAATTGACCCCAAAATTTAACCACAGCTAGAACACAAAGTTTACAACAACTTTGGTACAGACATGTTCTTCAGAAAACATATTTAACCTCAAGAAGTTACCAGATTTATCCTTTGCTGTCCAGAAAAGCTAATTAACCTTAAATTAATAATTTGTTAACATGGCAAAAGCATATTTAGTGTCAACCAAGTGACTCATCAGAACACTCATGATACAAGATTACCAACCATATGTTACTTACCAAACCATTGTTTATATGGTCTTTATTAATTTATTTCCAAAAAAGAGCATAATTAAGAGAGACAAGCATAAGTACTCAGAAAAATCTACAACAATTACAGGAGCATATGCATGGCACTTAAACATCACCATAAAATTTTCAGGGAAATTGCACATGCTAAACTTCAGATATTAAATTAACATGTGACCAGATGCTTATTACCATAAATTAGGAAACTTGGGTTAACACAAATCTCACCAAAAGTGAGCACCAGCATAAGCATACATTATTTATAATGATTTATACAAGGATTAAAGCCATAAAACAAGTATAAATTACAAATCAGCCATACATCATCCAAAAATCATGAAATAAATACCAGAGCATTGTACTACTATACAAAACATGCCATAAAATTTTCATCAAATTTGGAGTTTTACACAGAAAGATATGAATTTACTTCGAATAAAAAAGATTAATTCATAACAAATATTTATCATAGGAACTTGGTACAATTTATATTTTTAATAAAAACTAGTCATCTCATAGAATGTCACACCCTCAGGTCTTGCGGGAAGGCCTTGGTGCTTCCTCTATTATTCTATGATCTGGTCGTTCTGCTTAACACTTACCTTCCATCTATCTATGCTTAACACTGCGTGCCTCATTCTCTCAATGCTTAACACTTTGTCGTTTTTGTGGTGGTAGTGGTGGTTGAAGCTTTTGATCAGGCTCTGTGCTGGGGCTCTTTCGAAGGGGTCCTTGGATCTTATCGAAGGGGTCCTTGGATCTTATCAAAGGGGCTTTCTCTCTCTCCCGGCTTCGAAACTAGTATTGTAGTTGATCGCTGGCTGTTCCTTTATTTCTTTCTTGATTGAATTCTTGATTTCTTTCTCCATCCTAGATTTCTATGGTATATGGAATTTATGGTTTCCTTTGGTGCAAATCCAATCATCTAGATTGGAAGAAGCAATTCCCCCATTGGTAACAAATGGTTATCCATTAAGCGGAGGAAATAGTAATAAAAAGAAAAAGGCTTATGCTCCTTTATCTTAAAAGAACAGACTAAAGGGTCAGCTACTTAGCCAACTTTCATAATTAAATACCGTCACTGTATGAATAATTCTTATTGTGAAAAGAGTTATTTACTCTATAATGGATTGGTAGAGCCAAAGAATGTGAACTATACAAGTTCACAATACCTTTTGATGAAATGAAAGAAAGGTCTCCGGTGTATAGAGAGGGGATGGGCCTATCATATAAATAGGGTTGTAGAAAGACCACGTATTTTCATTTGACGTTCCAGGGCACCTGATTCGATCAACAAATTTGGCGAGTTGATCTGCTTCGATCCAGGAGAAAGCCCAGTCAGCCACCTTTTTGGTGCAGGTCACGTGACCTACAGCTCGGCCTTTGCTTTTTGAGACTTCCTCTACCCACATCTCTATGTGCCCGCAGCACTTTCATATGGAGAAAGATGGGCTTACCATGTTCCATCAATAGCACCTAACCTATGCCGATTTTGGCGGACTGAGCTCCACCCCGGTGAACTCATGCGGTTCCAACATGCCCAGAGGCCAGAGGCGAATCCGTTCACAGTCCGTAGGACCAACACCATTCGAAGGTTGATGGCCCGCCCTGCCTAGAATAGGAATCTTTGACTGGGCTTACACACATTCGCTCACATACACTGTCCCCCCTCAGCTCAACCTAGCCCCTGGTACGTCGTTTCCAAGGCTTCACACAAAATCTTCACTGACAACATATGCAGGCTTTTGTTGGGTCGGGCAGAACCGTTGTTGCCTGATGGGAACTTCCCCAATATTGCTATCAATGTCTTCATGTCGCACGACCTTTTAACATTACACCACTGAATCCCCAATACTTTGCTTGTTTGACAGTGACAGTACCAATATCCACTAATCGTTGTTTCTAGATACGGTTGCCGGTTGACATCTCTTCTAAATCGTCGATACGAGAAGCAAATTGTTGTGTGGAGGAATCAATATCTCGACATAAGCCAAGAGGCAGATCTTGTGCCACTCCACCAGGTCGTATCAAACTGGCATGCATCCTGGCTCCCAGGACTCTTTCATTCACTGAAATGTTCTAACATAGAGTAGAATCAAACATTGAAAAGATTAGTTGAAAACAGTCAATCAAAAGATGGGGCGCCAAATTACTAAACAATAGGGGTCTTTCTGTGCAAGTCAGCTGAACACCGTAATTGATGAGTGAGTAGGTGGGTTAGGTGCACCCCTCGCCCAGTGGGAAGTCATGAAGCTAGCCCACCTGAATGAAGAAGTAGTGGGGCCCCCTGCCCGCCCACGTATGTGCCTTTATTTAGATTCTAACTAAATATTATACTAAACTTTATCCGGGAATCTTTCTAAAGAATCCGTCTGGCAAAACGCAAATTTTCGATTTCAATTTAAGGTACACCTTGCCTTTTTTAGGTAGCTTTGTTACGCCTATTCAGATAGGTGCTCAACTACAGGCTTCTCTATTTTTTCTAAATTCAGGGTAGGATTTCCTTCATTTACATTTTGATCTACGTTGATGATATTATCGTTACTAGTAATTCATCTTCTGCAATGAAACAACTTTGACATACTTTTCATCAGCAATTCTCTAGTAAAGATCTTGATCAACTTCCCATTCTTATCTCGGGCTATCATCATCCCCATTGAATCAACTTCTCCCATGCCTCAAAACTATTGAAATCAGTTTCAGTCCCATATCAGTTTATCCATTGGTAATTCTAAAGCTTCACCTGTTGACACCATTTTTGGACACGTATCTTTGATACGCACCTGGAGTTAATAAAGTGTGGATCGGCAGGTGAAGTAATTGTGGACAGTCTACAGCGAGAGTTGCCGATGAAGGTTGGTACCAATGGGGAAACAACCAGATATGACCAAGTCCAGGAGCGGTGAAATGTTCGTGCCGATGACCAATGCTGATGTTTGCCGATGGCTGTAGCAGGCAGCCTACCGATGAGTCTGAAGAAAAGCGCAGGGGTTGCCGATGGACTCGTAGTCGTGTACTGATCAGTTGCGGAGGATAGTTTAATATTTTCCTTAGTTATTAGAGTTTGTTTTGTATACAGATTCTGTTTGATTTGGAATTCGAGTTCTAGTCATGTCTAGTTGTAGTTCTTTTGAGCAGGGTATAAATATAGACCCCGTGGCAATGTAATTAGACATCTGTCAATCAATCAAACACAAGTTTTTACTCATATTCTAGCATCTACTTTTTCGATGACTTCGTCATATTTTCTTTTTACTACGAGTTCTTAGGAATTCATCGAGTCAAACTCAGCATGTTCTCAAGTTCCGCATGAGCACCTCTTGGCCGTGACATCCAGGCGCATCGCTGTTGTCGGGACCAAAGTGTTCGATTTACCACCTTTGTCGATTGTAAGGTCAAATCGGCTGGCACGCCTTAACGTTTGAATCGGGTATTAGCCCTTTGTGTTTGCAGATTAGCTTTTGCACCAACACATCTATTGGCACGCCCAGTGGGACAGAGATTCAAAGATCAAGATCAACATGTCTAACACCGATTTCGACTTGGAGAACGTCATCCTCGTGACGGAAGCCAATCTCAGAGATGAGCAGAAGCAAGCTATGGTGAAAGCCATGGAGGACTACAAGCAGCTATTCTTGAAATCCTTCAGTATCAACAAGAGTGGCAAAGTGATCCAGAAAGAAGCATTGCCGATGCCTCGGCAAATCACTTTTGAGGCCAATCCTAGTAAACTTCAGGACATGGTTGACAGTGCTATTAACCGTGCCTTGATCAATCAATCTGGTGTATTGTCCAACACGGTTTTTAATGTTGTGGCTAGAACTTTCAAAGAAGGACAAGTACCACCATCTTATGTGGGTCCTGCCTATCATCAGCCAGAGTCATCATTGGTTACTACTCCATCGGCTACTACAGCCGTTGCGGGTACAGAAGCTACTTCTCCTCCAAGCACATTAGGGATCACTAATGCGCAGTCTACACCGATAACGACTAATCCATCAACATCAGATGGGCAAATCAAACTTGCCACAGATCTATAGTCATCGGCGATGTTAGGGCTGTTCCTCCAAACTGGTGGGGTTATGGTATGCCCCCAGAATTGATGGCAAAGAGTCCTGGAACATCTCAAGTGGTTGACGTGACAGGCAAGGCTCCTATGGCATCGGCACCTCCAAATTCGCCGATGACTCAGAATCCCTAGTACTCTACAACTACTACTGCAAGACCTTTTACTAGGAATTCTCAAGCACCAACGTTCCAGATACCTAATGCATCGGCAGATCCTATGCCAACGCAACAGAGGTTTATGACACAGCCAAGGTATGTCAACTCAATGATGATGCCCAATTACCAGTTATCGGTAGGACCTCCGCCGATGAATGTTAACAGTGGATGGATAGGGCAGTTTGTTTTTCCACAGTTGCCTCAGCAGAATCATCAGGCTGCAGGGTTTCAACAAGGACCAGTCCAACCAGGGTTTCAGAATCAAGGGTTGATCAACCAGCCGATGAATCTTGGTCAGCAGCTTGGTGGTAAGCAGGCGATGATTAACCCAATGTTCCATGGAGATCGTGCACCTCAGAGACACGTGGAAGCTTATCAGCATGTGCCAGATCCACAACCACCTCATCGGCAAGATGCTGACGCTTATTGGACCGATCAGATAGCTGAAGTAATGAGAGACCAATTTGGGATAAAACCCAAAGTCAACGCTTACTCTTATCGGACACCGTATCCTCCTGCATATGACCTAATTCCACTTCCAAATCGGTACAAGGTACTAGATTTCACTAAGTTTTCTGGACAGGATGATACATCGACTATGGAGCATGTTAATAGGTTCATCATCCAACGTGGAGAAGCTGCTAACAGAGATGAGTTAAGGGTTCACTTGTTCTCATCATCTTTGTCTGGATCGGCTTTTACTTGGTTTATTTCGTTACCTCCCAACTCAGCAATCACTTGAGCCAATCTAGAGAAACAATTGTATAAATACTTCTTTTCTGGAGTTCATGAGAAGAAGATTACCGATTTAGTCAGGCCAAATCAACGCAATGATGAATCGGTTGAGAGTTTTGTGAAAAGGTTGCGAGAGGTCAAGAATAAATGCTGTCACGAAACCGTCCAAATTATAAGAGCACAAGTAAAAAAACAATCGCCGAAGTGATCAATTTATCATACTTGAGCCCATATAATTTCGGTAGTCCATCAAAATCACGAGGGATTTCAAACCAACCAACATACAAGCCAAGATCGTAGTGATTCAACATAACAAGTCACACGTTACATGCATTTCATGAGTAGTTCAAGTATATCGGAGTTCGATAAGATTATTACAACTCAAGTTTACAAATAGCGGAAGCAAAGTAATTTGAAACCAATATCACTTTTATTTCAAATACATGCCAGTACCATGGTCCATTCCAACAAAAGCATCATAGATGAGGTAAGTAGGAAGGATCATGCCCATGATCTTACTCCTTCCCTAAAGCAGGAGTCATCCAAATCTTGCAGTAGCTATGATACATCACAACCTGCAACAAGTGGGAATAAACCCTGAGTACGAGAATGTACTCAGCTAGACTTACCCGTCATAAACCAGAAATAAATGACACCAAGGAGTATGTAAGGCTGATATATAAGTGGAGCTTGTTGGACAACATTTTGCATAAAAAGCTTAAGTATAAAGAGTTAAACCTTTCTTATTTAGCATCCATTTAATTCTCATTAACCTATCAACTAGATTAGCACCTGTACTATAGCAATCACTTGATTAATATCAATCAATAATAACCATATCAAGTTTGTCAAGGCCGTCATCATCATCATCATCATAGAACCAGTAAGTTATTTAGTGAATGCTACGTTTGCCGCTGCTCTGTCAAGTTCTCACTATCCGGGAGAGACGGCGATTCGAATCGATTCCTATCCAGCTGGAGGGGTATTCCTAGCACTCACCCAAGCATCCCCCGTCGGAGAGCCAACGGGTCACCTTTGGTACGACTCAGGAATCGCGGTTCCGATCAGCGCCGCACTCCCAGGGCTACCACTTTGCCAGGGAGGTCAGGAATTTTAACTCACCTGCCTTTGGACTTACGCCAATGGTCCCCCGCACACCGCACTTCCTCCGGTAGTGCGCACTTTATACTTGCCGGTCATCCGGCCTGAGTCATACTACTAGGCTTCGCGGTCGGAACGACTTATCCGGCCAACTAAGTGTTAGGCATGCGTTCAACATGACAAGAGGACGTACAACGATCGGTCCTTAATCGACACAGACGGGGATAGATCCACACCCAAGACCTCCATGCCTTGTTGTGTCACTATCATCATCCCGCCCGGTCTCCTTTCATATTATTAACACATGGTTCTTTTCCACGATAGCAAATATAGCCAACCGTGATCTGGAATCCACCTATATCCTGCAGGTGACAGGAAATCACCTGGCTTCTACCGAGCTAAGCATGGCTAAGCATAGACGTGATCCTAACTAATTAGGATTCAGGTTATATATATACTGGACAAGGAAGGGTATATATATGCAGCAAGGGTTTCATCCAACTCCTATACTTAATGCAACAATACATATATAACATATATATACTCATTCACTTTCAAAAAGTAGGAGGCTTATAATGCTCCGGGGCTTGCCTGGAATGTGACACCGAGTCAGATTAGTTAGCTTGCTCCGTCTTGGTGACATCTAAGATCATAACACTTGCTTAATCATTCCATCTCCGGGATGATCCACCATCACGTCCTTCACGTGGTTCATCTAGCGTACCTAGATGACATGCAAGATGCAAGTGCATGAACACATGTTTCATAGGATCACATAACACTAATTAACACCACCAAGACATGAGTCACTTAAAACCACACACAATGTAAGTTAATCAAGCATTCATGCATTTTTAGCAATTCTGGACATACATGCAACAGCTGAGTAAATAAATCATAACCAGAGTTCTACAGACCCAAAATCCATGCAACAAGACATTATGGAAAGCTTATAAAATTATATACAATTAATATTTAATCATCTTAGCATGATTAGAAAGTTACCTAAGTCTAACATACATATTTACAGAATCTGGTCCAGGAATTCCAGAGAACAAGCATTTTGACAGATAAACTTTATACCCTTATAACTCACAAACCATTTATCCAAATGATATGAAACTCTAACACAAGTGAGATGAAAGAGTTATCTACAACTTTTGTATAGACAAGTTTCACAGCAAACAGAATTTATACTATGGAATTTATACTATGGAATTAATTGCACAATCAGGACTGCGCATGTTGCCCCAAACAGTAGGGTACAATTATAGGCAGGAAAACTGATAGGAACTTCAAACAAGCATAACTAGAGTTGTAGCCCTCCAACAAACATGATTTTTAACTTCACAGAAAGCTTATAAAGTTACCTACAACTTTCTTATTCTCATATAAAGATGATTTCATAGTTAACAAGATCAATTAACCCCATGAAGACATCTCTGTTCAAAGCATAGACAGGACATACCATGCCACATTAAACAGATATAACATCATTTTCACATGTCCACAAATTATGATTATGGACTCTCTAGAAATCTTACTAAATTGTGAACAACTTTGTTATAAACATCAAGAGCACATTCTATCACTAAAAATATCACACATAGCAATATACCAAGCAAACAACTATAAAAGCAATCTATCATTTTTAGGACAGCCCACAACAGCTTCTTGTTTAAATCATAACTGGAGTTACATAACTCCAAAAGACATGCAAGAAGACATTCTGGAAATATTAAGAAATTATCTACATTTGATATTTAGACATCAAAGCATGATTCTCAACTTAAGCTGGTCGAAATATTAGGATTACTGAATCAGGTCCTAACAGGACAGAGAGCAACCATTTCTGAAATTCAACTTTGAACAGACATAACTCACAAACCACAAGGCCAAATACTACCAAATTTTAACAGAAGCTAGATAAATGAATTATCTACAACTTTTCTATAAACAAGACTCCCAGAAAACATCATTTACATATTGTAATCCAAATAGTTCCAAAAACTGTTTAGAAACAACAATTGCAAGCAATTAATTATTAACTTATGTTTCAAACATGCATTTGAGCAAAACCATTGTTACCAACAGTTTGCACATATCTAAAGAACACCAGAAAACATAGTGGTCATTACCAAATAAATTTATTTAATGCATTTCTTAATTTATTTGGATAATAAGGTGAATTAAAGAACATATAACAAAATTGCTCAATAACTTCCACCAAAATTACAGTAGCTTCTAAACACTATCCATAGCCCACTGTATAAATTTCACTGCATTTGAATAAAGATATCAACATCCATGAAAAAGACAAATTGCTATTGCAACTAACCATGTGAGAACAAGATAAATCTAAAACTCACATTTTCTTCAAACACATGACCATAATATATATCAACATGATACAACAATATCACAGAATGGTAGTGGAACAACATTTTCTATTTTTACATTTTAATTTATAATTATAAACTATTTATCAAGCCCTAAGAAAGTTAAATTAATAACTCATTTATACTGCACTCAAAAATCCTAAGACTTTTACCAGACGTCAATCATCACATGAATACAAAGCCACAAAAGTTTCACTTCAATTGGAGCTCTACAGCAGCAGTTATACAAATAGACAAACTCAACTAGTATTAAAAACCTAGCTGCAAAAATCATTTTCCACAGCTAAAACTTTAACCTAAAACATGGCATATTATAGATCAACTGCAAAGAGAATTTCATAAGGATTCCAAAAAGTATACATTTGCTAATTTACGATTTTTCTATGATTTTATATTGATTTTCAAAGTTCCAGCATTTCTCCAAAACAAATAGGTCCTCGAAGCACTATTTATCTGAGTCATGAGTTCTGCAGAAAACCCCCTGGATTTTGTAGAATTTGCCCCTGTGGTCCTTGGTCGCGAGGAAAACAGAGGATCTCGCCGGAGCTCCCTGTTCCGGCCGGCTGAGGCCTCGTCGGCGGCGATGGAGGGGTGGGGAAGCACCAGGAGGTCACCGCACACCCGCTGGTCGCCTTGGATGGCCGCGAGAGGGCCCGTGGCGGCTTGGCCACGTGCACACGTCGGCGACGGCGGCGGTGGCCGGTGATCGGCTGCTCCGGCGGTCTTCCACCTCGGCCGAGGGGCGCTGGTTGTAGAGGAGGAAGAGGCGGAGGCGGTGGTGATGCTGGCTGAGCATGGGAGCGCTTGGATGAGAAGGAACAGCGGCGGCCATGGAGCTCCAGGAGCTCAGCCATGGCCATGGCCGACATGCTCCCGTCCCTGCGGTGGAGAGCGAAGGAATGGGCGAGGAAGTGGATGGGGATGTCCGCCAGTGACCCAGTAGTCCAAAACACGACGAGGAGACGGCAGGGGCGCGTGGCATGGAGGTGGGACGTGCTGCCCTTGCATGACGACCACGTCGGCATTCTGTCGAATACGTGGCGCGCGCCGGAGTACACAGAGTGGGACGCGAATTTGGACCCTTTCTGGGCCGAATTTGGACATGGGACGAAAACGACGTTTGCCAAGCTCGGCCTGCTCTCCAACTTTGATTAAGAGTGCAAAGCCATTAGAGTTATAGATTAGTAGATAATTTGATGCCAACCTTTGAGTGTCAATGAATTGATAGTGATTAGCAAAACTCGAAATTGATGACCAAAACAAAATCAAACTGGTGTCACCTTTTGGCATGTTCTAGCCCACAATATGTACTCCAACTTTTATTTTGGTACCCAAGCAAGTTGTTCATAAGAATTAGGAGAACGCGGGATGCCAACATGACGAACTGAAATTCCAGACTTAGAGCATCTCCAAGGGACTTTGCAAATGAATTTTACATTTGGTGTTGTTTGCAAAGTCCCAAACTCATTTGCAAAGTCAAAAAATAGTTCAACTTCAAGGGACTTTGCATTTAGACTTGGCAAACCCAAAGTGTGGACCCCACCCCCGATTTTTTTTCACCAATTGCACCCGCGCGTTTTTTTCCCTTCGCGCCATTTTGACGTACGTCGTGCGTGCCAGTCGCCGCCCAGGCCAGGTCGCCGCCAGTTGCCGCCCAGCCCAGGTCTTCGCGCCAGTCGCCGCCCAGCCCAGGCCGCGTTTGTCGTTCGTCGCCGTCGCCGTGCACGACAGCTGGAGGGACGGCGGGCACGCGCGGCAGGGAGGGCGGACGGGCGTAGAGAAATCGAGCGGGGTGGGGGGGGGCGGGGGGACGGAGTCCGACGTGGAAGGCCGAAATTGTAGATGCAAAGTGGTGGAAAGGTTTGCATATATGCAAAGCCTCAACCTCTATTTGCAAAGTTAACCAAATTGCAAACCTTATTTGCAAAACCATTGGAGGGGTATTTTCTACTCTTTTTTGCAAATAGGGCAATGCAAAGTTTGTTTGCAAAGCCCTTGGAGATGCTCTTAGAAATCCGAAATGCTGGAATTTACAGCAGATTCGATCTTGTGACTATTATTTGACAGGCTTAGAAGATGATTCGAACTTGGGCACTTTAACAAAGTTTGTAGCATACAAACTATACTACAACTTTTATTAAAGGACCTTATACTGTTTCTGCATGGTTAGTAAGATACAAGGCTCCCAACTAGGGTACCCGAACCTGAGCACCTTGAGGACTTGGCCAAATTTTCTAAGATACAAAACAACACTGCATTGAATCTTGTGAGCTTAATTTCACTAGGATAGGTACCAAACTGGCTCTTGACCTTTAAATAAAGTTTGTTCTACAGAAGCACAACTACAACTTTTATTTAAGGTCCAACCTCATAACTGGTACCGAAGTCAAACTTTCACTTTGGTCAAAGTATCAACTTGATAAAGCTCAAACTAGGATTTTAGAGCAAATAAAGCATTTTCTTGGCACAAGCTCAACATGAACCCTTCATGACTTTTGTTGTAGAGTTCATCTAGAGTCATTTGGTCAAGATTTCAAGGTTAGGTTAGTAACCTAAGGTTCCGTTCACTTGATAAGGTCATTCCAACAAGCATGTAACTCATCCTTTCATTTGACCTTTTGAATCGAAACTTCATAAAACTTTTTGAGTGATCAACCTAGGTAGAGATGGAGATGATACACATGAAAGAATCACCATCAGCACCCACAAGCTTTACTATGCAGGATCATCAAGCATTCACTTGTCGCCACATCAAAGTATGTTTCATACTATCATATATGGACAAATGATGCTTATGCTCATGAAATGTAAGTGCCAAAACGCAAGACAAACACCTGGGGTGTTACAGCCCTCCCCCCTTAAAAAGAATCTCGTCTCGAGATTCAGTGCGAAAGACTTTCCAGGGAAGAGAAACAATGTCATGCATTTCCGAACCTCAACGATAGCATTTGAACATCAGAGAAGCTAAGTTGGACCAAAAGTTTTCTGATACTTACTTTTCATAGTAAACTTTGGTCTGAAGATGAAGCATTGTTACTTTGGGAGGAATCCAAGAAAGCACTGTCGTGTGCACTTTGTGCTCAAAGTATGAAGGGTGGTTCAGAGCATAAGGAGCTACCTATATCATCAATATCTTTAGTGAAACTAATACAAACAATAAGAACCATGCACCAAGTGACAAGCTTCTAAGGGTTTCTCATTATATTGGTTCCAGGCTCATTCACAACATTTGAAAAGTAGTCTTCTACCAAAATGGTTGGAGTACAACTTTCCAAGCATGCAGTTCTCTTTCTCTGATGACAAAATTGTACTTACCAACCTGGTTGAGGGAACGATGAATGTGATAGCTGACTTTGTGGGTTCAACACATTCCATGATCATTTACTTCAAGGGGATCCTCGTATGCAAACAACAAAAGTTATTTGGGTGGAATCAGGTGCAACTTCTTAGGTAACACATAGAAGGTATCCAAGACATGTAGGAATTGGATAACCACTACTGAAGAAGGATGATTGTGTGACCCAGAGGTCTCCAACAGTTGCAAGTATTCAACCAATTACCACTCAATTCTGCATGAAGCTTGATAAAATTCAGATCCATGCGTCTTCTCACCTCTAACCAAAATTCAGCTCAAACAGTTAACATTTGCATAAGCAGAACAAGTACATACTAAACTTGTTTGGTGCTGCAATGGCAGTGTTCTGGACTGACAAGACATCTCTCAACTCCATGTTTAATTCACTTTCTCATAAAACATATCCCTTGTGGCTATCACTCCATCATTACTTTCCTTAAGATTAGCCTTGCTACTAGCAACCAATCAATTGCCTCTCAACCCAATATTTTCCAAAGCTTCACTCTTAACCACAACAATTACGGCTGATGCTCAACAATTGGTAACCTCCAAAGCTAGGAGATAAGGATTCATGCCTCTTGGTTGACTTTAGCTGTCACCATGATGCACATAAAAATAAAGACTTAGGAAAACTTGGTCATAAGCACAATGGTGATGATCGATGCTTGTTTAACAGATAACTTGTCCAACATTAAGTGTTGGGTGTCCTTTTAGTTCGATGAGGATGACTCATGGTGTTCACTTAATGCTCATCGTCATTGTAGGGATAGTGAAATACTGCCACTTGTCTACCATCTCTTACAGTCAGTTAGTTTTTATGTCAGTGACTTGTTCTTCAAAGGGTAACCTCTAGTTGACTTCAGAAGAATGGCCTATGAGGTGTTGACGGTCCATAATGCTCACATTTAACCATCAACTAATCATGGAAAAGGATCCAAATGCAACCAACACCTGGACTTAGGGTTTTATCTGACAAAATTCCACAAGTTTTGGTGTTTGTCTATTTCTGCAGGGGGTTATCAGGAAATAAGGAAGAAAGGCCCACATGTCGGGATTACATAGAGATATTAACGTGCTGCGCAATTTTCTACCATCAAGAAGACTCCAGAAGCCACGGGAGCGAACGGGAGACGTAACGGAGCCGGGCACTGGGCGCCCGCCCTCCCTTACTGGGCGCCCGCCCTCCCCCCTGGACCAATCAGGGTGAAGTTCGGGGATCATGCTCCACCGACCAAATACTTCAAGGAAAACCACACGATCAATGTGTGTTTGATCCGACGGCCCAGATTCACTTGAAGGGACTATAAAACCAGACCCCCCTGGCCCCTGGAGATCATACCTCTTCTACAGAATCAAAGCTAGGGTTTCAATTCTTCATCCAAGTAGAGAGGATCCCTCTAGTTCTTCTAGTTCTAGTTCCTCTAGTTCTAGTTCTAGTTGGTTCTAGTTGTAATCTAGAAAATAGGGAGAGAGAAGAGGAGAGCGAAGGAGGAGGAGCCGGATCTGTCGGATCTTCCTCAACATTGTACTTTTGCAGCAACTGGTTCGTTCTTCATCGTTCTCCAGGTTCTTCAATTCATAATCCTGAGTTCTTTAATTACTTTTATTTACATTCAAGTTATTTATTGGATTCCCGCTTGCATCAAGTGCTCTAATCTTTGCAACACTAGAGTAGTAATTAATAGATTAGACGTGGTGTTTAGTCTTGCAATTACCTGGAATTGCACCCAATCCTGCGGATTGTCAGCCTTAGGGTAGTGATAGCCCTAACGGTCGACGTATTCCACCTCGTTCGGATCAGTGTTTGTAGGACCGTAGTCAGAGCTTCCTAGCCCCCTTCTCATCTCTTTCTATGGTTAGTGTTTTGATGTCCCGATATAGATAATCTTGAAGTAATTCTTGATTCTTAGATCAACTAGAGAACTCTCAGGAAACTTCCTCTCTTCCCACCAAAAACAATTATATAGTTATCCTTGGGCGATCTTGATTCTTAATTAGTACACTCACGTTCCCTGTGGAAAATCGATACTCTGGAATACTCCCGGGTGAAAGCTACATCGGTATCCGTGCGCTTGCGGATTTTTCTGTTTGCGTTTAAAATACCCAACAAGCTTTCTGGCGCCATTGCCGGGGAATGGTAGCTGTGCTAGTTTCGAACCAAGTCGTCCGTGTATCCATTTTCTTTTCCTTTTTTACCACACTCACCTTACCATTTTCACCACACCACATGGATTTCACTCCTATCTATAAATTCTTTGCTCCAAAGGGCGAGTTATTAGAGCCACCACCATCATCACATCCAATTCTTACAGATGGCTACGACCTCGGCCCTGATCTAATAGCCATGATTCAGGAGCAACCCTTCTCTGGGCAAGTAGATGAAGATCCATACACCCACCTTAGAGAATTCGAGCAGTTGTGTTCTTGCCGATCTATTTCCGGCATGACACAAGAAACCCTTAAATGGAAATTATTTCCATTCTCCCTTTTGGGAAGAGCAAAAAAGTGGTATGCTCATTCTGTAGGAGGCGTTAATGGAAGTTGGGATGAACTTTGGGACAACTTTTGTCTCGCTTTCTTCCCACTCTTTCGAATCGCTGACCTTAGAATCAAAATTCTTACATTCAAACAAGGAGAGAAGGAAACTTTAGGAGCAGCTTGGGCTAGGTTCACAAGCCTTACCAATTCTGGTCCAAACCTTTCCCTGCCTGACCATGTACTGTACTACCACTTTTATCGTGGTCTAAACAAGGAAGCTGCTCTTCACCTCGACATTGCTTCAGGAGGCTCATTCACACACAAACTCACAGACAAGGGGAGAGCTATCCTAGAAAGAATTCTTGAAAATACCCCTTACACAGGCATTTATGATGAGTTTCCTGAAGGAGAAAAAGAAGTCGAGCCTGATCCTAAACCAAAAGATGAGGAACTTGCAACTGAGTTGGAAATTCCACCTGACCCATCCATTCATTTTGTTGTAGAGAAACCTCCTGATAAAGGAATGCAAAACCAACTAAGGGATGATGAACCACCACCTTTAGAGCATCCCTTTGAATTCGAGGATGATCTTTTTGAAGATTATGGAAACACCTCGAATTTTCCTATCCAAACACGAACCCTAGCAAGGACCACTCAATCCGTAATAAGAGTAGAATCTGTTGACATAGAACACATCAAAAGCCTTTCAGCTATTCTGAGTTACGAATGGCAAACAGAAGCAGAGCTGTCTCCTGAGGTAGCTCGGATCATCACTCCTTCAACCATTCTTCTGTGCCAAATTAGAGGGTCCACTAGGAAGGTCCACTACAATCCATATGTTGGGATAAATGTTATTTCCAAGGAGTTAGCTGACACTCTATCCCAACGAGTCCATAACCCCATCTCAAAAACTTTTACAAAGTCCATCTGGATTAATTCTAGAAAGCCATGGGGTATTAAGGGCAGTTCCTATTAGAATCAAGGACTCTGGAATATGTCTAGATTTCCACATTTTTGACATATCGGAGATTCCTCTATTGATTGGTAGACCAATCATGAAACTTCTACAAGAACAACCACAACGAGGTCATTTAGACTTCAAAGTTGGGAATTCCACTATTGTTGTTCCTCTAGCTAGATCAATTAACATGATAGTGGAACCCAAACTTGACCCAGATCCTATTGAGGAGATCTTAATGGTGACTCAAGAGGAGATGACCCAACCATTCTTTAATCATGAACACTTTGTTCAAGAAGAAGAAGAGTTGGTAGAACCCGTTGAGCTAGACAAAAATGAACTACCTTCACCTCCTTCGATAGAATTAAAACCTCTTCCTTCTGGCCTTAGATATGTCTTTTTGCACAAGAACTCAAAAACTCCAGTAATTATCAGTGACAAGCTTTTCGATTATGAAACACAACAACTTGTCACTGTTCTTGAAAGACATAGATCAGCATTTGGCTACTCTCTCGAAGACCTCACGGGCATTAGTCCCATTCTCTGCACTCATCGTATCCCTATTGACCCCACTTTTACACCTTCAATGGAACCGCAACGGAGACTTAACAATGCTATGCGAGAGGTTGTTAAGAAAGAGGTCCTCAAACTCTATCGTGCTGGGATTATTTATCCTGTGCCACATAGTGAGTGGGTTAGCCCTGTCCAAGTAGTGCCAAAGAAAGGAGGAATGACAGTCGTTAGGAATGAGAAGAATGAACTCATCCCTCAACGAATTGTCACTGGGTGGCGTATGTGTATAGACTATCGAAAACTCAACAAGGCTACAAAGAAAGATCACTTTCCGTTACCCTTCATTGATGAAATGTTGGAACGGTTTGCAAACCACTCTTTCTTCTGTTTCCTTGATGGTTATTCTGGATATCACCAAATCCCAATCCACCCAGATGACCAAGAAAAGACTACCTTTACATGCCCGTATGGAACTTATGCATACCGACAAATGTCGTTCGGATTGTGCAATGCTCCAGCTTCTTTCCAACGGTGCATGATGTCTATTTTCTCGGACATGATTGAGAAGATCATGGAGGTTTTCATGGATGATTTTACCGTCTATGGCAAAACCTTCGATCATTGTTTGGAGAATTTAGATAGAGTCTTGCAGCGATGTGAAGAAAAGCACTTAATCCTGAACTGGGAGAAATGTCATTTTATGGTTCAGGAAGGAATAGTGCTAGGACATAAAGTGTCCGAACGTGGTATAGAGGTGGACAAAGCAAAGATTGAAGTTATTGAAAAACTTCCACCTCCCACGAATGTGAAAGGAATCCGTAGCTTTTTGGGACATGCAGGGTTCTATAGACGCTTTATCAAGAACTTCTCTCAAATTGCTAGTGATATGCTCACGCCTAGGGATAGCGTGAGACAAGTCGTTGTGGCCCGATCTTCTCGTAGGATTCGCGAACTTGATAACTTGTCGCTGCGTGACCTGGTGAAGAGGCAGTGCACCGCGAGGCTGTCCACGCGACGAACTACCGAGACAATCACCCTTCCACGTACCGACGAACAGCCCACGCAATCACGCCGTATAGACGTGAAGGCACAAACTGGATGAACCGCAGTTCGGCGTTCTACAACTCCCTCAGGAATCGAAAGAACAAGTTTTGCAAGCCTCTCAAGACTCACGCATAAACAAAACTCCACGAGTTTGTGTATTCTGAATTTTAACCAAGCAAGATGTGTCCTTTCATTGTCTAGTACAAGAGATATATATAGATAGGGGCGTTCAGCTTTGAATACATGACAGCATGCACATCCACTAGTGGATTTCGTGGCTGGTTCGCGCGTCTTCTCAGCTTCTGGCAGCAGTTACTAAAATGAGCATAACTCTTTATTGGGAAGTCTAAATAATGAACCGTTTGATGGGCTGCAACATAGACTTAAAGATGCTTTCATCCATCTGTAGAATGCCACGTAACTCCTTGTATTCTGTCCGTGGTGATGCTTGGAATTTGTACCATGGGTCAGCCATCTAGCTTCTGGTTGCCTTCTCATGCAGAAGTAATGAACCACCATTTTATTTATGCACACGATAGGCTTCTTGGTTCGGATGTCCAAAGGCTTGAATCCATCTTCATCCCATGCTGGTTCATACCCTCCATCATTCCTAAGGACATTGAAACAAGAACTCAAAAGTATAGGATCATTCAACATAAACTGATTATTAAACATAAGGTTAGCGTTCACCTAAGAATGAATATCCTTCTCCAATTGTTTAGCTCTACTTCTTGTAATTGGACCACTTATATCAAGTGGAGTTTCATTTGTAGATGAATGAATGCTAGGGATGTCCTCATCAGCCTCCCCCTCTTGAGAAGGAGTCGTCCTCGACTCAGGCTCACCAACAAATGGAAGCAAGTCTTTGACATTGAATGTTGGACTAACATTGGAATATTCAGGTGGCAGCTCAATTTTGTATGCATTATCATTTATCTTTTTTTAGAACCTTGAATGGACCATCACCTCTAGGTGATAACTTACTCTTACGTTGTTGGGGAAATCGATCCTTGCGTAGATGCAACCACACGAGGTCACCGGGCTGAAATGTAACCTTCTTCTTACCTTTGTTCGCTTGCTTTGCATATTGTGCTGATTTCTTCTCAATATTTCTTCTTGTCTCATCATGTAGCTTGTTGATAAAGTTGGATCTCTTCGCTGCATCCAAGTTAACTTGTTCCTGTAATGGTAAAGGCAAAAGATCCATGGGAGTATGTGGCTTAAAACCATAAACAATTTCAAATGGACAAAAATTTGTTGTGGAATGTAGTGCCCTATTATAAGCAAATTTGACATGTGGAAGACATTCTTCCCACTGCTTCAAATTCTTTTTTAGCACGGCACGCAGCATGGTGGACAGGGTACGGTTGACAACTTCAGTTTGCCCATCCGTTTGTGGGTGACAAGTGGTGGAAAATAACAACTTCGTGCCAAGTTTAGCCCATAATGTCTTCCAAAAATAGCTCAGGAATTTTGTATCTCGGTCTAAAACAATAGTCTTTGGCACTCCATGTAAACGAACAATCTCCCTGAAAAACAAATCAGCAACGTGTGAAGCATCATCGCTCTTGTGACATGGAATAAAATGTGCCATTTTTGAGAAGCGATCAACAATAACGAAGATAGAGTCCCTCCCCCTCTGAGACCTTGGTAATCCCAGAATAAAATCCATGGATATATCTTCCCAAGGTACAGTTGGGATTGGTAATGGAGTATAGAGACCATGGGGATTAAGGCGAGACTTAGCTTTCAAGCAGATTATGCAGCGCTCGACATGTCGTTGAACATCACGTCGCATATGTGGCCAAAAGAAATGATCAGAGAGCATGTCCAATGTCTTTTTGATGCCAAAATGACCAGCTAAGCCACCAGCCTGTGCTTCCTGTAAAAGAACTTGACGAATCGAGCAGGCTGGAATGCATAGTTTGTTAGTTCGAAATAAAAAATCATCATGTACATAATACTTGTCCCATCCTTTTCTAGCAATGCAATGAGAGAAAGGTTCTTTAAAATCAGAATCAGTTGCATAGAGTGTTTTAATGGATTCCAAACCAAGCACTTTTGTATCTAATTGTGTAACCAAACCACACCTTCTTGACAAAGCATCTGCAACAATGTTATCTTTACCACGCTTATGTTTAACAACATACGGAAATGTTTCTATGAACTCGATCCATTTAGCATGTCTACGATTCAGTTTGCCTTGACTTTTTAAATATTTCAAAGCTTCATGATCAGAATGGATGACAAATTCTTTAGGTAACAAATAATGTTGCCAAACTTCCAAAACTCAAACTAAGGCATAAAGCTCTTTATCATAGACAGAATAATTCAGATGTGGACCATTTAACTTTTCAGAAAAGTAGGCAATAGGTTTACCTTCTTGAAGTAGCACACCTCCAATGCCAATACCACTTGCATCACATTCAATCTCAAAAGTCTTACCGAAGTTAGGTAGCTGCAGCAGTGGTGCTTCACAAAGCTTTCTTTTTAACTCTACAAAGGCTTGCTCTTGGTCATCTCCCCATTTGAATGGAACATCCTTCTTTGTCAAGTTGTTAAGTGGTGCAGCGATCTTGCTGAAATCTTTAACAAATCGTCGATAGAAACCTGCAAGACCATGGAAACTTCGAATTTGGCTCACATTTGTAGGAGTAGGCCAATCCTTTATTGCCTTAACCTTCTCTTCATCAACCTGGATGCCATCTGCAGTCACAACAAAACCAAGAAAAACAACACGATCTGTGCAAAATGTGCACTTGGCAATGTTGGCATACAATTTCTCTTCCCTCAAAACAGCAAGTACTTGATGGATATGATCAAGATGTTCATCAAATGATTTGCTATAGATCAGAATATCATCAAAATAAACAACTACAAACTTGCCAATGAAAGCTCGTAAAACATGATTCATTAAGCGCATAAAAGTTGAAGGAGCATTTGTCAAGCCAAAGGGCATCACAAGCCATTCATACAAGCCAAATTTGGTTGTAAATGCTGTCTTCCATTCATCACCAATTTTCATGCGAATTTGGTGATAGCCACTGCGTAAATCAATCTTGGTGAAAATAGTTGAGCCGCTCAATTCATCTAACATGTCATCAAGCCTAGGAATGGGATGGCGATATCGTACAATTATAGCATTAATGGCACGACAATCGACACACATGCGCCAAGATCCATCTTTCTTAGGGACCAAAAGTACTGGAACAGCACAAGGTGATAGAGATTCACGAACATACCCTTTGTCCAAAAGCTCTTTTACCTGTCGCTGAATTTCTTTGGTTTCTTCAGGATTAGCACGGTAGGCTGGACGATTGGGAAGAGAAGCTCCAGGTACCAAATCGATTTGATGCTCAATACCACGGAGTGGAGGAAGGCCAGCTGGTACCTCATCAGGAAAAACATCTTCAAAGTCCTGTAAGAGATCAAGAACAGCACTAGGCAGCGATGAAGGTAAATTGTTAGTTGAAAGTAGGACCTCCTTGTGCAAGAGCACAAAGAATGGGGCTGTGGTGTTCCTCACTTCTCTCAAATCACTCCTGCTCACAAATAAGCACTCATTTTGGTGGTGTTGTTTTGTAGTGGAAAGAGGCTTTATGTGGCTAGATTGGTTAGAAGTCTCTCCCTTACTAGTGTTGGCAGCCTCACTCAATTTTCTTTTGTCAGATTCTTCTTTTTTCATGCGAGCCACATCTGAAGCATAGATCTCTTCTGGAGATAATGGAACAAGAACCACCTTCTTGTCGTTGTGGATGAAAGTATACTTGTTAGACCGCCCAAAGTGCACCGAATCCACATCAAACTGCCATGGACGACCCAACAGCAAATGGCATGCTTGCATGGGTACAATATCACAATCAACCTCACCATGATAGTCACCAATGGAGAAAGACAAACGAACCATGGATGAGACCTTCACTGTCCCTGAATTATTCAGCCACTGCATATGGTAAGGGTGTGGATGGCGGCGTGTTGGTAGGCCAAGCTTCTCAACAAGCAAGGCACTAACAATATTATTGCAGCTCCCACCATCTATGATGAAACGACACACTTGACCTTTCACTTTGCATCGGGACTGAAACAAATTATGACGTTGTCCTTGTTCAGCAGCAACAAACTGAGTGGAAAGAACTCTTCTAACCACCAAATAAGGAGATGATCTATTCATTTTAGAAGGCTCCAAATCAGGAAAATCAGCAAGCAACTCATCAAAATCAGCACTAGTAATCTCATTAGAATATGGAGAAATAACATCTTCTATCATGTCACTGGGAGCAAAAGTTAGAATAGGTTGAATAGCTAAACAATTCAGACCTAGCTCAAAAGTACCATCCTCAGCTGAATACTCACAAGTGTCAAGAGTATGATCTGCAAAGACATTGTGAAACTCGTCCTCCTCTTCACTTTGTGAATCATATGAACCATCAGCAAGGGCAATAATCGTACGACGATTGGGACATTCAGCTTGCTTATGCCCATGACCACCACACTTAAAACACTCAATCTTGCTTGTATGCCTTGGGGCTGCAGTAGCAGAGGAGCTGGACTGAGTAGAGCTTACAGCTTTGCCTTTGGAATCAAAATGTTTGGAAGAAGTTGCACGAGATGTAGGTGTGTGCACCCCTGACCCGTGCTGCTGTGACTGGCGCCATGAAGTAGCACTATTATGAGCTGAAAATGAAGCACGATCTTTATAAGATCCAGCAAGTTGTCGTTCTGCCCTTTTTGCAAAATGTACCAACTCAGTGAGACATGTGTAGTTTGTCATATCCACTTTATCAGCAATGGGCTTATTGAGGCCAACCAGAAATCGAGCCATTGTGGATTCCTCATCTTCAGTTATCCCTGTACGAAGTAAACACATTTCCAATTCTTGAAAATATTCATCAACAGTACGAGTACCTTGCACAAGACGTTTTAGCTTCAAATGTAGATCACGAGAGTAATATGCAGGAACAAAACGACGTCGCATTTCCCTCTTCATGTCTTCCCAAGTAATACGATCATGTCCAGCGCGTCGGAGTTCAGTACACACTTGATTCCACCAAGTGATTGCATAGCCTGAAAACTCAATTGCAGCAAGCTTTGCTTTCTTGACAGGAGGATAAGGATACAAATCAAAGATCTGTTCAACCTTAGTCTCCCACTCAAAATAATCATCAGCACTTTCTTTTCCATTAAATTTTGGAATAGACACTTTCACTTTGCTTAAACCATCATCATCAAGGCGACGGTGGCGGTCACGATAACCACGATGGCCACCATGGCGATGATCATCCATGTCAGACAACATATCATCATCACCATCATAATCTCGTCCACCTCGAACAGGAATGCGCCAAGCACGACCAAAATTAAGAAGACCATGACCACGCCCGCCACGTCCACGACCAGCGGGACGACGCGGTGGCTCATCCTCCTCGTCAATATCATCATCCTCATTTGGTGGCGGTTCTCGACGTGGTATGTTCAATTGGAGAGTTTGGAGCTGCTGCACCAAATCATTCATTTGTGTACGCAACTCCTGAAATTCCTCCACCGAAACAGCGGCACCATCTCCACGTCCTGCCATGTTAGTAGAGGAAAAAAAAGGACAATATATATGTGGAATCACTCCCTCACCACTTACAAAACAAGTTCTTTCTCTCCCTGAAAAGAGCAAGAACTGGGGCTGCGATCTGTAGGGAAGAGTGATTGTAACAGCGACGACGGTGCAACAACTCACGGTGCTTTAAGTGGAGCTTGGTGGGGTAATATGTTAGTGGAATGCACTGAAATGTAGTGATGCAAAACCAAATAATAATCCAAGAACAGAAGTCTAAGTTGCTGAATATAAAGGAAAGGATGCACAAACAGGGATAGGAAAATATTTTTGGCTATTCTCTCCCGGATTAGGAGTAGAATAATTTTGGGTGAATCTGGAGATGGTATATGTGGATGGTACTTCCGGAGTAGAAGTAGCATGTATGAGTGAACGTGCAAGTGAATCTTGATTTTAACCACATGACAAGCTCCTAAGGGTCTACACAGCTTGACCACACTCAATGCTCATAAGCAGTAAAAAGTAAATATGTGGCTCAAAGTCTAGCAAGCATGTATATATGGCTTTGGTAGGAATTTAAACTCTCATCATACAGGAACTCATCATGCAACATTTTAAAGATTTTCAAAGATAAAATTCTCCAGAATTCTAGGATCTCTAGGAACAGATAAACAACAGCTCAACCTTCCCATATCGTATCCGTTAACGACTTAGACTTTAGATCAAGTACTCTTCCCACAAGTTCAGGTTTAGAGCAAATCTTAATTAATACCAATCATGCCTAAACTTGAGAGAGATTTCAATTTTGAGAACTAATCATGGCAGAGCAACTATTCATCATTTCCATGTGAGAGCTTATCATGGGGGTTCATAGCGATCTTTATTTATTTATTTATTTAGCAAACTAAGCAAAGATATATATATAAGCATGAAATTTTTATTTGGGTTTTTATGATTATGCATATTTTTATTATTTGAGTAAAGTATAAACGTGAGTAGAATACTTAGCTGGATAAATGGGGGTGCTCTCCCCCAAGCTGGATTTTGACGTAGTTTCTTCTAATGTAGCTAGCAAGTGGTGAAGGTGTATTTGAATGTTAGCAGCACCCTGACAGCGATTAGGATGTCCTCCGTCTGCTAGTCTTCTTTGATCCTTGAATTCTGTGGAGCTCAAATAGACAACAAAGCTTTGTGGAACTAGTTAAGTGTTAGCATAAATATCTAGCCTTTATGATGTTGAGCCTCCTCAATAAATGTTACTCTCTTTAGTAGGATCACAATCTTATTTATATTTTCATTTTTATAGGACAGGAATATATATTTATTTTTACGCCACCACAGTGAATGTACTTATGGGTTTTATGCCATGAGCATACTCACATGGGGCTTACTATTTTTAACATTTTTATTTTCTTTTTAAGATGATGTGAACCTGATTAACTAAGCAAACTATTTTAAAATAATTGAAAGGAAAAAGATAACTACCAAGTTTACCTCTTGGCAAGGCGTTCGGTGTTTTTAAGTCCTCCGAACGGGACTCTCTGTTTTCTCATTCGTCCTGGGATTCGCTAGATGGTGTAGTCGGTGGTTCCGGTGGTGCTTCCTCTTCGTGTATAACTATCTTCTCTTTCCATACCTGACTCGGTGCTACAGTCTCCTCAGGACAGTTCTGTTCAAGTTGTATGTCTTCAGACCTCACTACTTTTCCTTCGTAGTCTGTCCATCCGTCCTTGATAATTTGCCTTCTCTGGTTGCGGTTGCGTTGTCTTCTTCTTGTCCTGACCTGCTTAGAGTCTTCAACTATATAGTTAGGGTCAGTAAAATAGTGGCGTACCTTCTCAGAGGGGAAGTGCATATAGACTTCTCTGGTTCCAATGTAGATAATCGCTTTAACGGTGCTGAGGAACGGTCTTCCAAGGATGATGGGTGGATCATACTCGTCTTCTCCCATGTCAACAACTTGAAAGTCTGTGTAGACAAAGTAATCGTCTATTTTGACTGGGACATCAGATACTATTCCTTTAACTTCTCAGAATGTCTGATTTGCCATCTGGAGCTGAATGTATGTTGGTCTTAGTGGTATGGTCCCGAACAAGAGCCGATAGGTGACTGCGGCCATTATGTTGACGCCCGATCCGGTGTCGCAAATCGTCTTGTAGAAGTTGTATCCATTTATGAAGCAGTAGATGCTTGGCATTCCTGGATCGTCCTCCTTGGTCAAAAACAGTGACTTAAGTTGGTGATCTTGACCTCCATGAACTACTGTGACCATCTTAGCTGACTCGGTCCACACTTGCTTGTTCCTGTTTCTCCTGTTGGTCCTCTTCCTTGATTTACGTCTGGGTTGATCTTGAATTTGTGTAGTCTTGTTCTTGAAGAAAAATGTCTCCTTCTTCCCTTTGACGTAGAAACTGATCTTGGCAGCACTGGCGTAGATGATAGCTCCCGTGGTGTTCAAAAATGGCCTCCCTAGGATGATAGGTGCTCTCTCATCATTTCCGGTTTCTACCACTACGAAGTCTGCTGGGGCATATAAGGTACTAACTCGGACGCAAAGGTTCCTCACTATTCCTTTTGGAAAAGTTATCGTCTGATCTGCAAACTGCAAACACATGGTTGTCTCTAATAAATGATATGTAAAGAATTTCTCATAGAGTACCCTGGGTATAATGTTGACGCTAGAGCCAAAGTCACAGAGTGCTTCTGGGAAGTCCACCATGCCGATGGAGATCGGGATGACGGGGCGTCCTGGATCGCCTCTCTTGACCGGCAGACGGTAAGTAGAAAATTCAGTGACGGGGTTACTCCAATTACCTACACCAAACACGTCTACAAGATTTGCAGATTCTAATCCTTCCGGTTGTGATGGTATACCGGGGTTAGTAGTAGGAACAGCAGCAGCTATTTGATTTAACTGAGATTCAATCATTTTATTAAAGCTAATTTGATTCTTGATGGCAGTAGAAAAATTATCCATCCTATTATTTATATTTTCTAACATTTTATCATTAGATGCCAATTTCTTAGATAGGTTATCCATTAGCTTTCCTTGATCAGACACTAACTCTCTCAAAGGTGGAAAATTATTAGTATTATTGTTGTACGAATTGTTACCTTGATAATTACCTGAGTAGTTAGGCCTCTGTTGATTCCAACCTTGATTTTGTTGAGGACGGTTGTAGTAGTAGTAGTTGTTGTTGTTGATGTAGTTCACATCCTCAAGTATTTCAGGGCAGTGGTTGCCTGAGTGTCCAGTGTCTCCACACTCCTCACAAGTCATGTGAGAGTCGTAGATGTGCATAACTTCTTTCTTGTCTCTAGCTCTATCATCGAGCTTCTTCATGAGCAGGTCTAGCTTTGCAGGCAGCATATCTACCTCTTTCAGCTGATGCATACCTCCACCTCTCTTGCGTGTCTGGGTCCTCTCTTCATTCCAGCTTTGATTGGACACCATCTTCTCCACAAGAGCTGTGGCTTGTGGTATAGTAAGTGATAAGAATGCTCCTCCAGCTGCAGCATCCATGGTCTCTCGGGCACTGTTGCTGAGCCCATGATAGAATGTCTGCATCAATAGCCAACTCTCCATTCCATGATGGGGACATTCTAGCTTGTAGTCTTGAAAGCGCTCCCATGCTTCTGGAACAGATTCATCATTTTGTTGCAGAAAACTTGTAATCTTCCCACGGAGAGCATTGGTCTTGCCCATGGGAAAGAACTTAGCCAGGAAGTTTGTTGAGCAGAGTGCCCACGTAGTATTCTTCTCCTTTGTAGCGTAGAACCATTGCTTCGCTCTTCCTAATAGTGAGAATGGGAAGAGGCGAAGTAGTATAGCGTCTTTGGAAACTCCTGCTATGGTGAATGTGTTGCAAATCTCCAGGAAGTGTTGTAAATGAGCACTAGCATCTTCATGTGCCTTCCCACAGAACTGGTTGGATTGCACCGTGTTGATAAGTCCAGGCTTGAGCTCAAAGTTGCCATCGATCTCTGCAGCAGGTCCAGTGCGGATGTTGTCCGCAGTGGGAGCTGAGAACTCACGGATTGATTTGTTCGCCATGGCTTCGAACTCTGAAGACAAGTTCCGGTGATCTTCTTGATTAGATGAAGCTTCTTGTTGAAGTGTTGATGATTTCTTTAGCTTGGCTCTCGTCTTCTAGAATAATGCTTCAGGATCGTCAACAAAATTCCCTGGAAGATGTCTTCTATTCATACATTCCCCTGCATAAGATAAAATAGAAAAATATCGGGGTACAACTGTATGAGAGAATAGATAAGCTCAATCATATTAGTGATGCGAATGATAACTCAAAATCTTTTATTCCATTCCTGATTGGTAATCAACCTTCCCCGGCAACGGCGCCAAAAATGCTTGTTGGGTATTCTTAACATCATTACTAAAAGTAGACTAAGTTCTAAATCTAGCAACGGTGCCAAAAATGCCAAACCTATCCCTCACACCACTTAAGCCAAGTTGTCATCCCCAGCATGATATGAGAGACGCGGTATTGAAATATGCAATTGCTCTTCTAAATAAATAATGAATGGGATCTGCAAGCGCACAGATTAATACCGATGCAGCATTTTAACCGGGGAGTATTCCAGGTATCGTTATTTATATTTTTACCACTGGTAAGGGATTAGAAATCATCACTAATGATTATAGAATAGAATATGAGATTGAGCATCTATCATTGCATGTATAATTGAGAACATTATATCTAACTCTTCATACAAGGATAAGTGTCACATAAAAGATATATGAAATAATAATAGTGACAAGGATAACTAATCTGATCTAGCCACATAATAAATATGATAAGCACCTCAATTAGATACTCTAGAAAGTCATTAGCATGGTATTAGAACGAACTACAAGAATATTCCCTAAGTTATTCTCAACTATATAGTCTAGCATTATCATAATTAGTGCAAGCATACTTAGCAATCATTGTGAGACAAGACTACGCCCATGCATAGTGATATTAGCAAGGAATATGAGAAACATAGCAATCACTCCCCTGTAATAATGTTGCTCTGCCAGCCCAATACACGAGAGGGGGACTATATAAGAATCAATGAAGCTGTCACTATCACGAACTACCCCACGATCTGGCATATTGGGTACAATCGCAGATAAATACGGTATAAGCACCATGCCTACACAATATCTATCATTTACCCATGGATCCGATGGATAAACGCTATACGATCCTAAGCATGTATATAGATCGTATCTAACTAAGCCAAGTACACAACTATGATAAACTAAGAACAATATAATCTTGAATATAAGCAAGTAGAGCAAAGTCATAAGCAATATATTGAAGTAGAACAAAGTCATATTCATAATACTGAAGAACAAAGATAATTAGAAAGTAATTAGAAGCACAATTAGAGAATTACCAAGAATCCTCTTGATAGATCCGGAAACCAATCGAAGATTGACTCCTTCTAGTTCTAATCCTATGTAGCTATGCTAATCTAGATATCTAATTGATGTGGTGGCTCTAATCTTGATCAGAGGCTTCTTCTCCTTTGATGGAACAATGAATTAGGGTTGAGAGGCTCTCTCCTCCAGGGGCCAGGGGGTCTGGTTTTATAGTCCCTTCAAGTGAATATGGGCCCTTGGATCAAACCGACATAGATTGTATGGTTTAGATTCATCCTTTAGGTCGGTGGAGATCTCCCGCAAAGCAGAGTCCTGATTGGACACAGGGGGTGGGCGGGCGCCCTGACCAACTGGGCGGCCGCCCAGGGTCTGGCCCCATTTCGCCTCCGCTTCGGTCTCGTGGCTTCTGGAGTCTTCTAGATGTAAGATAATTGCGCAGCACGTTAATATCTTTACGTAATCCTGAGATGTGGGCCTTTCTTCCATATTTCCTGATAACCCCCTGCAGAAATAGACAAACACCAAAACTCGTGGAATTCTATCAGATAAAACCCTAAGTCTAGGTGTTGGTTGCATTTGTATCGTTTTTCATGATTAATTGATGGTTAAATACGAGCATTAAGGACCGTCAACAATGAGGTAAGTAGGAAGGATCATGCCCATGATCTTACTCCTTCCCTAAAGCAGGAGTCATCCAAATCTTGCAGTAGGTATGATACATCACAACCTGCAACAAGTGGGAATAAACCCTGAGTACGAGATTGTACTCAGCTAGACTTACCCGTCATAAACCAGAAATAAATGACACCAAGGAGTATGTAAGGCTGATATATAAGTGGAGCTTGTTGGACAACATTTTGCATAAAAAGCTTAAGTATAAAGAGTTAAACCTTTCTTATTTAGCATCCATTTAATTCTCATTAACCTATCAACTAGATTAGCACCTGTACTATAGCAATCACTTGATTAATATCAATCAATAATAACCATATCAGGTGTGTCAAGGCCGTCATCATCATCATCATCATAGAACCAGTAAGTTATTTAGTGAATGCTACGTTTGCCGCTGCTCTGTCAAGTTCTCACTATCCGGGAGAGACGGCGATTCGAATCGATTTCTATCCAGCTGGAGGGGTATTCCTAGCACTCACCCAAGCATCCCCCGTCGGAGAGCCAACGGGTCACCTTTGGTACGACTCAGGAATCGCGGTTCCGATCAGCGCCGCACTCCCAGGGCTACCACTCTGCCAGGGAGGTCAGGAATTTTAACTCACCTGCCTTTGGACTTACGCCAATGGTCCCCCGCACACCGCACTTCCTCCGGTAGTGCGCACTTTATACTTGCCGGTCATCCGGCCTGAGTCATACTACTAGGCTTCGCGGTCGGAACGACTTATCCGGCCAACTAAGTGTTAGGCATGCGTTCAACATGACAAGAGGACGTACAACGATCGGTCCTTAATCGACACAGACGGGGATAGATCCACACCCAAGACCTCCATGCCTTGTTGCGTCACTATCATCATCCCGCCCGGTCTCCTTTCATATTATTAACACATGGTTCTTTTCCACGATAGCAAATATAGCCAACCGTGATCTGGAATCCACCTATATCCTGCAGGTGACAGGAAATCACCTGGCTTCTACCGAGCTAAGCATGGCTAAGCATAGACGTGATCCTGACTAATTAGGATTCAGGTTATATATATACTGGACAAGGAAGGGTATATATATGCAGCAAGGGTTTCATCCAACTCCTATACTTAATGCAACAATACATATATAACATATATATACTCATTCACTTTCAAAAAGTAGGAGGCTTATAATGCTCCGGGGCTTGCCTGGAATGTGACACCGATGTAAGTTAATCAAGCATTCATGCATTTTTAGCAATTCTGGACATACATGCAACAGTTGAGTAAATAAATCATAACCAGAGTTATACAGACCCAAAATCCATGCAACAAGACATTATGGAAAGCTTATAAAATTATTTACAATTCATATTTAATCATCTTAGCATGATTAGAAAGTTACCTAAGTCAAACATACATATTTACAGAATCTGGTCCAGGAATTCCAGAGAACAAGCATTTTGACAGATAAACTTTATACCCTTATAACTCACAAACCATTTATCCAATTGTTATGAAACTCTAACACAAGCGAGATGAAAGAGTTATCTACAACTTTTGTATAGACAAGTTTCACAGCAAACAGAATTTATACTATGGAATTAATTGCACAATCAGGACTGCGCATGTTGCCCGAAACAGTAGGGTACAATTATAGGCAGGAAAACTGATAGGAACTTCAAACAAGCATAACTGGAGTTGTAGCCCTCCAACAAACATGATTTTTAACTTCACAGAAAGCTTATAAAGTTACCTACAACTTTCTTATTCTCATATAAAGATGATTTCATAGTTAACAAGATCAATTAACCCCATGAAGACATCTCTGTTCAAAGCATAGACAGGACATACCATGCCACATTAAACAGATATAACATCATTTTCACATGTCCACAAATTATGATTATGGACTCTCTAGAAATCTTACTAAATTGTGAACAACTTTGTTATAAACATCAAGAGCACATTCTATCACTAAAAATATCACACATAGCAATATACCAAGCAAACAACTATAAAAGCAATCTATCATTTTTAGGACAGCCCACAACAGCTTCTTGTTTAAATCATAACTGGAGTTACATAACTCCAAAAGACATGCAAGAAGACATTCTGGAAAGCTTAAGAAATTATCTACATTTGATATTTAGACATCAAAGCATGATTCTCAACTTAAGCTGGTCGAAATATTAGGATTACTGAATCAGGTCCTAACAGGACAGAGAGCAACCATTTCTGAAATTCAACTTTGAACAGACATAACTCACAAACCACAAGGCCAAATACTACCACATTTTAACAGAAGCTAGATAAATGAATTATCTACAACTTTTCTATAAACAAGACTCCCAGAAAACATCATTTACGTATTGTAATCCAAATATTTCCAAAAACTGTTTAGAAACAATAATTGCAAGCAATTAATTATTAACTTATATTTCAAACATGCATTTGAGCAAAACCATTGTTACCAACAGTTTGCACATATCTAAAGAACTCCAGAAAACATAGTGGTCATTACCAAATAAATTTATTTAATGCATTTCTTAATTTATTTGGATAATAAGGTGAATTAAAGAACATATAACAAAATTGCTCAATAACTTCCACCAAAATTACAGTAGCTTTTAAACACTGTCCATAGCCCACTGTATAAATTTCACTGCATTTGAATAAAGATATCAACATCTATGAAAAAGACAAATTGCTATTGCAATTAACCATGTGAGAACAAGATAAATCTAAAACTCCCATTTTCTTCAAACACATGACCATAATATATATCAACATGATACAACAATATCACAGAATGGTAGTGGAACAACATTTTCTATTTTTACATTTTAATTTATAATTATAAACTATTTATCAAGCCCTAAGAAAGTTAAATTAATAACTCATTTATACTGCACTCAAAAATCCTAAAACTTTTACCAGACATCAATCATCACATGAATACCAAGCCACAAAAGTTTCACTTCAATTGGAGCTCTACAGCAGCAGTTATACAAATAGACAAACTCAACTAGTATTAAAAACCTAGCTGCAAAAATCATTTTCCACAGCTAAAACTTTAACCTAAAACATGGCATATTATAGATCAACTGCAAAGAGAATTTCATAAGGATTCCAAAAAGTCTACATTTGCTAATTTACGATTTCCCTATGATTTTATATTGATTTTCAAAGTTCCAGCATTTCTCCAAAACAAATAGGTTCTCGAAGCACTATTCATCTGAGTCATGAGTTCTGCAGAAAACCCCCTGGATTTTGTCGAATTTGCCCCCGTGGTCCTTGGTCGCGAGGAAAACAGAGGACGTCGCCGGAGCTCCCTGTTCCGGCCGGCTGAGGCCTCGTCGGCGGCGATGGAGGGGTGGGGAAGCACCAGGAGGTCACCGCACACCCGCTGGTCGCCTTGGATGGCCGGGAGAGGGCCCGTGGCGGCTTGCCCACGTGCACACGTCGGCGACGGCGGCGGTGGCCGGTGATCGGCTGCTCCGGCGGTCTTCCACCTCGGCTGAGGGGCGCTGGTTGTAGAGGAGGAAGAGGTGGAGGCGGTGGTGATGCTGGCTGAGCGTGGGAGCGCTTGGATGAGAAGGAACAGCGGCGGCCATGGAGCTCCAGGAGCTCAGCCATGGCCATGGCCGACATGCTCCCGTCCCTGTGGTGGAGAGCGAAGGAAGGGGCGAGGAAGTGGATGGGGATGTCCGCCAGCGACCCAGCAGTCCAAAACACGACGAGGAGACGGCAGGGGCGCGTGGCATGGAGGTGGGACGTGCTGCCCTTGCATGACGACCACGTCGGCATTCTGTCGAATACGTGGCGCGCGCCGGAGTACACAGAGTGGGACGCGAATTTGGACCCTTTCTGTGCTGAATTTGGACATGGGCTGAAAACGAAGTTTGCCAAGCTCGGCCTGCTCTCCAACTTTGATTAAGAGTGCAAAGCCATTAGAGTTATAGATTAGTAGATAATTTGATGCCAACCTTTGAGCGCCAATGAAATGATAGTGATTAGCAAAACTCAAAATTGATGACCAAAACAAAATCAAACTGGTGTCACCTTTTGGCATGTTCTAGCCCACAATATGTACTCCAACTTTTATTTTGGTACCCAAGCAAGTTGTTCATAAGAATTAGGAGAACGCGGGATGCCAACATGACGAACTGAAATTCCAGACTTAGAAATCCGAAATGCTGGAATTTACAGCAGATTCGATCTTGTAACTATTATTTGACAGGCTTAGAAGATGATTCGGACTTGGGCACTTTAACAAAGTTTGTAGCACACAAACTATACTACAACTTTTATTAAAGGACCTTATACTGTTTCTGCATGGTTAGTAAGATACAAGGCTCCCAACTAGGGTACCCGAACCTGAGCACCTTGAGGACTTAGCCAAATTTTCTGAGATCCAAAACAATACTGCATTGAATCTTGTGAGCTTAATTTCACAAGGATAGGTACCAAACTGGCTCTTGACCTTTAAATAAAGTTTGTTCTACAGAAGCAAGACTACAACTTTTATTTAAGGTCCAACCTCATAACTGGTACCGAAGTCAAACTTTCACTTTGGTCAATATATCAACTTGATAAAGCTCAAACTAGGATTTTAGAGCAAATAAAGCATTTTCTTGGCACAAGCTCAACATGAACCCTTCATGACTTTTGTTGTAGAGTTCATCTAGAGTCATTTGGTCAAGATTGCAAGGTTAGGTTAGTAACCTAAGGTTCCGTTCACTTGATAAGGTCATTCCAACAAGCATGTAACTTATCCTTTCATTTGACCTTTTAAATCCAAACTTCATAAAACTTTTTGAGTGATCAACCTAGGTAGAGATGGAGATGATACACATGAAAGAAGCACCATCAGCACCCACAAGCTTTACTATGCAGGATCATCAAGCATTCACTTATCGCCACATCAAAGTATGTTTCATACTATCATATATGGACAAATGATGCTTATGCTCATGAAATGTAAGTGCCAAAACGCAAGACAAACATCTGGGGTGTTACAAATGCTATAGTCTAGTTTTAGATGATCGACAGCTAGCCGATTTGGCCTTCCAGGGATTGTTGCCACATATCAGAGACAAGTATGCTTCTCAAGAGTTCAAAAGTCTGAGTCATTTGGTGTAGAGAATCTCGGACCAAGATATCAAGGCCTTTGAACCAAAGAGAGCATGGAATAAAAAGGTATCATTTGTTGATGAAGCAGCAAGCTCAGACTCTAATGAAGAACCAGTCATCGGCTTGGCTGAGTGGGTGAAAAACAAGAAAAGCCGATGTCTTGCCCTTTTGGGCATAAAGAACTAGAAAAGTTTGCATTTGATATCACCAAAGCCGATAGGATATTTGATTTCCTACTTCAGGAAGGTCAAATCAAATTGTCACCCAATCATGTGATTCCATCGGCTGAGGAATTAAAGAAGATGAAATACTGCAAGTGGCACAATGCAACGTCTCACAGCACAAATGAGTGCAAGGTTTTCAGGCAACAACTACAATCGGCTATAGAATTTGGGAGAATCAAGTTTGATAATTCTAAAGCTCAGAAGCTGATGAAGATCGACCAACTTCCTTTTCCATCAAATATGTTAGATGCTAAGGAAAAAACCAAGGTCTTGACGTCAGAAGCAGCTAAAAGAAGCGTATCGGTGGATCCTCAACATCAAATTACTACCAATGACGCTAAAGGCAAGGGTCTGATTTAGGAAGGAACTAGCTCAGGAAGACCTCCCCGATCTGGTATTGTGATAACTCATAGAAGGCATCGGGAGACCTGGCAACAACGTGAGGATCGGTATCGGCGCCAACAGGAGGATCGTCGCCGAGAAGAAGAGCAACGCCGACAGGAGTGGAATTAGCATAAAGATCACTGGAACTGCCCGTTCTTTATCCATTGCTGGGAGCAAAACATTAAACTACCCACTATTAGACATTGCCCTGAGTGCAATGGTTATGATAGGTATGATAGACCTAATCGGCAGTATCAGAATGATGATCGGCGATTTAATTGGCCGATTAGGGGGAGAGCTTCAGTTCATGATCGGCTGGGGGCAGGCTCAGTGTGCATGATAGGCTTGGTGACTGTGTCAGATATTTTCCCAGAAATCAAGAGGAGCTTGAAGAAATGGCGGATGCACGAGTTCCCGATGAGTTCATATTTTGCAGGGATGCTTATACTTATCGAGTGGAGTCAAGGCAAAATTGCTACCCATCGGTAATGCAGCCTCAACTTCCTCCGTGGTGTCCAGAGGGGTTGTCTAGGACACCGAAAAGAAGGCTGCAGCGTGAAAGACGAGAAGAGCTGAGCAAAGGAGAGAATTCTGCTAAGTCTGAAGATCGGCAGCAGCCAGATCCTAAAGGAAAAGGGCCATTGACTGATATTGTCATGGTATTTATGTTGACGATGGAGTTCCTTGCGCCGTCTAGTGATGATGAGGAGCTGGATTTTTCTAACCAGATAGCTCACTTGGCTCTGGATCCAATGACGGCTATCTTTGAAAAGCCTGCCGACAATGAAAGGCAGCATCTTAAAGTTCTGTTCGTCAAAGGAAGGGTGGATGAGCAGCCAATGACCAAGATATTAGTTGATGGTGATGCTGCTATCAATATTATGCCATATGGAGTCTATCAGAAGCTTGGGAAAGGAGATCAAGATTTGACCAAGACCGATATGATGCTAAAGGACTTTGAGGGGAATGTGTCTCCTGTTAAGGGGGCAATATGCGTTGAGTTGACCATCGGCAGCAAAACCTTGCCGACAACTTTCTTCGTGATCAGTGGAAAGGGTGCTTCCATTCTGCTACTAGGGATAGATTGGATCCATGTCAATTGTTGCATCCCATCAGCAATGCACCAATGTTTGGTTCAGTGGGTAGGTGACAAGATTGAGATTGTCCCAGGAGATTCTTCATATGTTATAGCATCGGCAGAGGCGGACACTTATGAAATGACCAGATGCATTTCAGGGAGATTTGGGAAAAGGATTTTCTCAAAGTTGCCGATTATGAGATTCCACCGATCCAAGCAGTCGGTTTTGATGAAGAGTTTTAATGGATAGGTTCGCAATGATGGAAAACTAGGCCAGCGGTTTACATCGGCCAATGATTTAGTAGAGGTAGACATATGTAATGGTGATAGGCCAAGGCCTACTTTTATTAGTGCTAAGTTAAATTCTGAGTGTAAGCAATAGTTAATCGATTTGTTAAAGGAATATAAAGATTGCTTTGCTTGGGATTATACTGAGATGCCTCGTTTGGACCGATCTATTGTTGAACATCGGTTGCCTATCAAATCTGGATTTCGGCCACATCAGCAGCCAGCCCGCCGATGTAATCCTAATATTCTTCCTGATATTAAGGCCGAAATAACCAGACTTATTGAAGCTAAATTTATTCGACAATGTTGGTATGCCGAGTGGATTTCCAATGTTGTTCCTGTTTTCAAGAAAAATGGGAAGCTTCGGGTTTGCTTCGATTTCAGGAATCTTAACAAGGCTACGCCGATGGATGGTTACCCAATGCCAGTTGCCGATTTGCTAGTCGATGCTGTGGCTGGACATCGGGTCATAAGCTTCATGGATGGTAATGCAGGATATAATCAGATATTCATGGCAGAAGAAGATATTCCAAAGACCGCATTTAGATGTCATGGTCATGTTGGGCTGTTTGAATGGATAGTCATGACCTTTGGCTTGAAAAATATTGGTGCTACTTATCAGAGGGCTATGTAATTTATCTTTCATGAGTTCATCGGCAAGCTCATAGAAATTTACATTGATGATGTGGTGGTTAAGTCTGGGGATTTAACAAAGCATCTTGTCGATCTGCGAAAGGTGTTGGAATGCACAAGGAAACATGGTTTAAAGATGAATCCTAACAAGTGTGCATTTGGTATATCGGCAGGGCAATTTCTTGGTTTCATGGTACATCAATGAGGAATTGAAATTAGCAGGAGATCTATTGATGCCATCAAAAAGATTGTTGCTCCTACTAATAAACTGAGCTCCAGTCTTTGATCGGCAAGGTAAATTTTATCAGACGGTTTATATCTAATTTGTCAGGTAAAATTCGTGCTTTTAGTCCTTTACTCAAATTGAAAGCTGATCAAGAGTTTTTATGGGGAAAAGTGCAACAGTTAGCCTTGGATGAAATCAAGAATTATTTGACAAATCCTCCAGTTTTGATTCCACCTCAGCAAGGAAAGCCCTTCAGATTATATTTGTCTACCGATGGAATGGTCATTGGTTCGGCTTTGATTCAAGAATTTGAGGGGAAGGAGCGTGTGATTTATTATTTAAGCAGAAGGCTAATTGATGCTGAGACCAGAAATTTGGCATTTGAAAAGTTATGTTTATGCCTATATTTTTCATGTATCAAGTTAAGGCACTATTTGCTATCGGCCGAATGCACTGTTATATGCAAAGATGATGTAGTCCGATACATGTTATCTATGCGGATTATGAGTTGTAGAATCGGTAAATGGATTTTGGCACTGTCGGAATTTGATCTACATTACGAATCGGCTAAGGCAGTTAAAGGACAGATTATGACCGATTTTGTGACTCAACATTGGGGTATGACGGGTACTTTGGAAATTGTTCCTTGGACGCTCTTCTTTGATGGATCTACGTGTGATCGGGGGGGGGGGGGGCAGGAATCAGCATAGTACTAATTTCCCCTCAGGGGAGGAAGTATGAGTTCTCTTTGCCGATTGTTGCTACATCAGCAAATAATCAAGTTGAATATCAAGCTTTGATCAAAGGGTTGGAATTATTAAAAGAAGTTCAGGCTGATGTTGTTGAAATCTTCAGAGATTCTATGCTTGTCATAAATCAATTGGCTGGAATTTATGAATGCCGAAGCGAGGTCCTGATAACTAATTATGAAAAGAGCATGCAACTATTAAAGGAATTCAAGGATTTCCGATTAGAGCATGTTCCTCGGTTACATAATGAGGAGGCTAATCGGTTGGCTCAGCATGCCTCGGGATATCAACCCATATTGAATGTGTTATCGGCAGTGAGTGCCGATGATTGGAGGAAGGAGATCATTGATTATTTAAAAGATCCATGTAAAAAGGTTGATAGGCGTATTAGGTTCCAAGCCACCAAGTACGTACTCCTTGGCGATGAACTATATTGTCGAACAATAGATGGGGTTCTTCTCAAGTGCTTAGGTGATGATGAAGCTAAAAGTTTGATGGGTGAGATTCATGAAGGAGTATGTGGAGCACACCAGTCAGCTTTTAAGATGAAGTGGATGATTAGGAGGAATGGGTATTATTGGCCGAACATACTTGAAGATTGCTTTAAATATTTTAAAGGATGTCAAGGATTTCAGAAATTTGGCAACATTCAAAGAGCACCCGCATCGGCTATGAATCCTATTATTAAACATTGGCCGTTTTGGGGATGGGCTATTGACTTAATCGGCCAGATTTATCCACCATCAAGCAAAGGGCATAAATTTATTTTGGTTGCCACTGATTATTTCACTAAGTGGGTTGAAGCTATTCCTTTGAAGAAAGTTTCATCAGCTAATATTATTGATTTTGTGAAAGAGCATATTGTTTACCGATTTGGTATTCCTCAAACCACTACTACCGATCAGGGCACTATGTTTACATCGGGAGAGTTTGATGAATTTGCAATCGGTATGGGGATTAAAGTGTTGAATTCTTCCCCTTATTATGCCCAAGCCAACGGGCAGGCCGAAGCGTCTAACAAAGGAATTATTAAGCTCATTAAACGAAAGATTGAAGAAAATCCTAGGAGGTGGCATACATTGTTGAGCGAAGCTTTATGGCCATAACGGATGCCGTGCCATGGGTCGACTAAAGTTTCACCTTATCAGTTGGTCTGGGACACGATGCAGTGTTACCATGGGAGGTTAAGTCCGGGTCTAGGCGACTATCTTTTCAAGATCGGTTGGCTGCCGATGACTATGCTAGTTTGATGAAAGATGAGTTAGATGATTTAGCAGAGCATCGGCTGAGGGCTTTGATGAGTATAGAAGAAAATGAAGAGAGAGTTGCTAGATGGTACGATAAAAAGGTAAAAGCTAAGGAGTTTGCCGATGGAGATTTGGTGTGGAAACTAATCTTACCGATTGGGACTAAAAGTTCAAAATTTGGGAAGTGGTCTCCTAATTGGGAAGGTCCTTATCGAATAAATCGGTCTGCTCCTGGTAATGCTTATATTTTGGAAACTCTCGAAGGAGTCGAATTTCCTAGAGCATTGAATGGAAAAATACTTAAAGAAGTATTACCCAAGCATATGGGTCGATGCATGATAGTTTAAGTGCCAATAACACTCCAATCGGCTGGATTAAAATGTATCTGGGACTGAATACGATGTTTTAAAAAGATGTCGATAACAGTCCTATCGGCTAGACGAAAATAATTAGAAGTTTCTGAAGGCAGAGCAAAACACGCCACCGATGAAGAGCTTATACATTCAGTAGAGCTTGGATAGCCGATATGGCGCGCAGACGAATTTGATCGGCTTCCTCTATCTCCTTGATGTCTTCATCGGCAGAGCCCTCCACTGGCCTCAGCTTCTTCTTCATCTGCAGTACCTTGCGGGCTTGAATGTTTCGCTCTTGATCGAGGGTCTTGATCATTTCGGGCAACTGATTTTCTTCTTGCTGAGCTTGGGAAAGAGCCTCTTCTACTTGCTTGAGCTCTGCCAACAGGGTTTCTCTTTTTGCCGATAGGTCAGAGATCTTCTGCCTCAATGTATCTCCAGAGGATTGTAGAATGCCGATGCTCTTATGTTTCTCATCGGCAAGGTGTTTCACTTTCATTACCTCCTCCGAGAGCTGGGCATGGGTGGCTCGATCGGCGAGATGCTGAGTGGCCTTTTGGTACTGGAGCTGGTGGCTCCCCAAGTGTGTAGCCTTGAAGAGGATCTCTTCGGCATCGGCAGGGATTTGGCCACTAAGAGCTTTGAACAAGGCCTTGGTTGGATCAGAGTCATCAACCAGTTGAGCTGTATTCTGGTGAAGTAGGGCCAGCAGATCTTCTAGCTTTGCTCTTATTTCTGCCAATGAAATCCCGATTGTTTGAGAAGAGCTTGCTTCCTCGCCTTCATCATCAGAAGTTTCGATGGCGAAGGAGAACAGGCTATCGGGAGAGTCTTGTTCCTGAAAAGGAAAAAGGAGATAGGTTATTTGATGACCAAATGTTAGTGAAATAAAGAACAAGAATCAAATAACTTACTTGTTTTAGAGCTATTTCTCGCCTCTGGCTAGTTGAGACCAATGGTACTATAGGTTGATCAGCTGGAGCTGCCGATGGGACAATGTCAGCTGAAAAATTAACAGGAATAATTATAAGTTGGAAAGATAAATCCATCGGCAATGATTTCATAGAGAGTACTTTACCTTGAGGGGGTGCAATGCTTATTTGAATTAAGGAGACTACCGATGCTATGATTGAACCCACTGGATCGGCAGTCTGCTCACGTACACCGGCTGATGTCTCTTCTGGCTGAGGTACTTCTTGCGGTTGAGGTGGAGATGGTGCTTGATGTGTCTGAATGTCTGGTGAAGAAGGGGACGATTCCACATGAATCGGCAACCCTGGAGGAGGAGGAGGAGGCGCTGTTGTCTTCTAGCGTTTTGCTTGTGATTTGGTGCTTTTAGGTCCTTTTCTCTTGACCTTGCTAGACTGGGGGCATCGGCACTCGCCTTGGTACTTCTGGTCTTTGCCGATCTGCCAGTTTGCTAATGCAACAACGAAGGTTTCATAAGTATAAATGTAATAGAGTATCAATGGAATTTTGGTTGAAAGATTAAAAGTTACCGATGAAGTTCCCATGACAGCCGATGTATCCTGAAAAGGCTATGTGACTATAGAATGGAATCGGTATAAATTGAAGAAGTCAAGAATTTACCTTGAAAGCTTGTGCCAAAGCGGCAGCAGCGACCGATGGAGACGTCTTGGCTCGTTTAGTGGTGATCTTCTCGAAGCGCACGTTCCGGTGCATTAAGGCCGCCAAGCTTGGTGCATTGTTGCCGATTAGAGAGATCGGGCCCGATGGAAGGAGTTCAATCGGCCTTCCACTCCTGCTGACTGTCGGTGGTGTATCATCAACCTGTGTAAAACAGAGGAAGTAAGTTGCCGACAAAGATAAAAGTAATAGAATTTTGGCATCGGTTGAAGACTTACAGTGTTCTCGGGGACTTTGTACATGGAGTCGATCATACCGCGGTATGTAAGGGCCGATCTGCAGAACAGGTGCTCTTTCCACTCCGCCCACCATTGTTTGTATGCCTAGGTAATGAAGAGAGCTGGGATCCAAGCCGATAAGTTGATATCTGACGTATCGACATTTGGTGGGAGTTGAGCTATTCCGATCCACTCAAGACCGCTAGTGATGATCTCCCTTGGCTTCACTACATCGGCGTAGCAGAGTGCAATCGGTAGCTGACCAAAGGCCAGCTGACGGGCCAATGCTGATGGGTTGTAGAACTCATAGGTGAGATTGGAGGTATTTCCACTACCGAAGAAGTTTACTGGTATAGCTCTCGGAGTGATAATTGCCATCATCAGATCATGGTCTTTGTTGAGAGCGTTGTTGAAGGGATGAAAAGTGAGTGGAAATCTGGTCTCTGTATCTTCATAGGGCATCCATGCCTGCTGGTCTTTGGTCAGACCCTCATAGAGAGTCTAGAAGAATCGGCTGACCTGGTCTTCATTCCCACCAGTACCAGGTAAAACTATGGCAGCTTCACCATAGTTCAAAGGGGGGCGAGTTTCCGATTCTTCTTCATCCAGTTCATAATCTTCGGCTATGTCTCTAGGGAAGCGCTATGAGAAGAGGTTGAATTCAAAGCGTGTGTGCATATGAATGCTGAGCCAGATGTTGATAAACCACTAGGGACCTCCCAAGTTGCCGATGGATTGCCTAGCAGGAGTTTCTCAGCTACTTGGTGGAGGAGGTGGTACACAGAGCCAAGCAAATATCGGCCAAGAGGAAATCAGCCACCACTGGCTAATCTTTCTGTTGCCGATAGATAGACAGAAGTTGGCCCTGCTGATCGGCCGCAGAATACAAACTTATCTAGCCACATATTCAGAAAGATAGCATGTTCCCTTTCCCCAACAGACCCTATTTTTCGGTACTTCTGAATGTACCCAGACCAACCGCAGATGCTACGAGTTTCCACTTTGGAACTCGGCTTATTATCAACAGGTGACTGTTATCAGCAGTTGATATATCTAAGCCGGTGAGCATGAGTACATCGGCAAGAGTAGGAGAAGCAGGACCATGGGCGAACACGAAAGCATTAAGAGTGTCTGACCAAAAGTATGAGGCAGCTATCAGCAGCGACTCGTTCCTCTCCATATCAGCAATGGATAGCCTAATGCACTTGTCGAGGATATCAGTAAGGGGTACCCTAACTGATGTGCATAGCGAGAGCATCCGTATGAAAGTCGAGGCCTCCGACTCTACGCCCCCCAGTTGTACGCACGGTCCTCGACGACCGTAGCCACGAACACGGAAAGAGCGTCCTGCGAATCGACCAGGGCTCGAGCGCCGGCTACCGTTGAATACAAAAACAGGCTCGTATGAATCGAAAGGCCTCGAGCACAAGGATGCTGCCCGCCGCCTGACGCGGGCACGGGAACCAGGGCATTTAATCCGCCTGCTGCGTTTTCACCTAACCCGTCAGTCACGGGAAGCGTGATAGGGAACAAGCACCCGTCCTGTCGTTCTTTTTGCAGCCTTCCCCACCAAACAAGCCAGAACATGGCAGGGCGCAGGGAGTGGGTCGGAACGTCCAGTCAAGAACCCCCTTGAGACGCCCAAAGTCAGCGCTCTGGCCAGCAAGGCATTACACGGCGCCTGACCCTCGAGTAGGCTTGTTTCCTTCCTAGGAACGGATCGGGCGACGAATGACAGCACTTCAACCACTCTGACGTAGCTGCTATCGCGACGTACAAGCATGCAATAGATAAACCAGTCCAGGACGGCGCACAGGAGTAGGATTCAGGGGCATGCGTAATCATCATCAATGTACCAAGACAAGACGGCTTGAGGCCACGCCGGTACGGAGGCCTCGAGTAGGTCAGCGCGCCGCACCCCTATCGACCCCTACTCTGTCACCTGTGCATGTAACCTAGGCCTCCCCTTGGAACTATAAAAGGGGAAGCCCAGGAGAGGATACACAACACAAGACATACGTAGTAGAGCAACCTTACTCCATCTCAGTTCATTCCACGCCTGTATTCACCCCTGTACAAGCACTTAGGTGCAAGACAATACAAACACTCCCCCCCACTGGACGTAGGGTCTTCTCTTGCCTGAACCAAGATAAATCTTTGTGTCTTTTCTTGCATCACCATCTTGAAAGGGGAGCACGCACACACAAGTTTTACTTGTTGGTGTGACCCCCCGGGGGGAAAACACCGACAGTTGGCGCGCCAGGTAGGGGTCCTGCGTGTTTTTTTTTCACCGATTTCCCATTCCTTTCCAGATGGCCACCCCAATTTCGCTGATTCTGCACTCTACGGTTATTTGGTTCAGGAGCCTCGAGTTTATGTCTACCAGTTTTGGCTATGACATGATCCTGCTCTCGGTTAAAGGACCGGGAGGAGCTCGCGTTGCGCCAGCACGATTGAGGGCTCCGAGACGACCTCGCCACCACGCCTCCCCGCCCAAGAAGAGACGTGGATAGCGCTACCATCAAACCTCTGCCTCGTCACGACCAACAGTTCGTGCTAGGTAGGAGGTGACACAGGAGCTGACAGCCCCGCGCGCCGAAACCGCGGGTATGACGGCCCAACGCCACAAGGATCACACGACAACGTTGGGAGACGGCGCGCCCTGCGCGCCCTCGCCCGCCACGACGCTGCTTCCACATGGGGTGTTCACCCAAAGAAGAGCGCTGTCGTTCGGTCTGGACAATGCGGCGGCATCACTCGCCAGGACGATATGTCCAAACGCCCAGACGTACGTGGAGAGACCAATGGTCCTCCCATGCGACACTGGAGCACGGCGACGGACGTCCGGGCTGCCGGATTTCTCTCACGTACGAGGCCTCCATCGCCTAGGGCCTGGGCGATACACGATCACCTCACTCAAGCAACGGCTGCTGGAGGAGGGACGTGGATGTTTCTACGCCGCCAAGCCAGACTCCGACTCTGAGTTCGACAACTACGACCCTACTAGGGAATGCTTCCATATCGACGGGGCGGTAGAAACTAGCGACGAGACACAAGACGCCGTTGCCGGCGGTCGAGCCCCTGCAGCAAGGGAAGACCCCAGGATGCCTGGGAACGACGGTCAGGTCGACCCCCCTCCATAAGAAGACAGAGCCACGCAACTTGCGCAGCTACGAGAGCTCAGAGCGAAGCTCGACGAAGATCGTGAGCGCCTTGTCCTACTTGAACAGATCCTCGAGCAGGACCAGCCATACCCGCCTGGCGGAAGTGTCCGTAGACGGGCTCGAGAAGTACATCGACAGATCGTCGGAGACGGGGAGCCTAAGCAGCCCGTTAGCCATTTCTCTCGAGCGGGTTAGAACGTCGTGGCAGCGACAATGCTGCTACGCAATATGCCCGAACCGTCGAACTCCCAAGCGCGACGCATTCGAGACGAGGTGCAGACTCTGCTCCAAGTGGTGGCAGTTCAGCAGGCCGAGAGCTCGGCCTCTTGACGTCGAGGAGCAGCCACGGAGAAGCGTGATGAGCCGGCCCAGAAAGAAAAAGGAGGTGTCGGTCCATCAGCAGCCGCCCCCTGGAGGGAAGAAGACAACACTCGTCCTCAACCACCCCGTCGACAATCAGCGACGACACGACGCACGACGCAACATCGACGAGAATCATCGCCGTCGATATGGGGACACAGAAGAACGCGGTTACAGTGCCCACCGTGGCGGGAGATACGACAGCGACGAGGACCGGATGGCCCCAGAACCGCCGGGCCCTCGGGTGTTCAGCAGAGAAATCCGCAGCACGCCGCTGCCCAGCCCGTTTCGACCCCCGACCAGCATTGCTAAATACGACGGCAAGACCAAGCCAGAGCTATGGTTGGCAGACTTCCAGTTAGCCTGTCAGTTGGGTGGCGCTCGAGGAGACGATCGAGCCATCATCCGGCAGTTGCCGCTTTTTCTCTCCGACACCGCCCGCAGATGGCTCGAGCAACTCCCGGCCAATCAAATCCACGATTGGGTCGATTTGGTCAGAGTATTCGAGGGCAACTTCAAAGGGACCTACATACGGCCTGGCAACTCGTGGGACGTCAGCAAGTGCAAGCAGAAGTCAGGAGAAACTCTCCGAGAGTATGCTCGATGCTTCTCGAAGCAACGCACCGAGCTGCCGCACAACCCAGACCACGACGTCATCCTGGCCTTTGTCTCAGGAACCACCAGTCGAGATTTGGTGCGGGAGTTAGGCCGGAATCGTCCTCAGACCATCGACGAGCTGATGGACGTAGTGGCAAACCACATTGCAGGGGAAGAAGCGGTCGGCGCCTTCCTCTATTGCGAAGGAGGGAAAGGCAAGTCGCCCGACGATAACGATGAGGACCCCAGTCGAGGACCCAAGAAGAACAAAAAGAAGAAGAAAGCACGGTTGTTCCAGCGGAAGGCCTCAACGACAATCTTGTCGCCGCCATGGAGCGCAAAAGGCCTCGAGAACCCGCAGAGGGGGCTATCTTCGACAAAATGCTAAAGGAGCCCTGCCCTTACCATAAGGGAGGGGCAAACCACAAGATCGAGGACTGCCGTATGCTGAAGAAGCACTTCGACGGCTTGGGGTTCAAGAAGGACGACCCAAAGAAATAGAAGAACGGCGACAAGGGGGACGACAAAGACGACGAAGGTTTCCCAGCCGTCCACGACTGCTACATGATCTATGATGGTCCCTCGACGCTGCTAACTGCAAGGCAACGCAAGAGGGAGCGCCGCGAGGTCTTTGCAGCAAGGATGGCAGTGCCCCAGTACCTCAACTGGTCAAACACCCCCATCACCTTCGATCGAGACGACCACCCCGACAAGGTAGTCGCTCCCGGCATCTACCCGCTCGTCGTCGACCCCATCATCGTCAACGCTAGACTCTCGAAGGTGCTGATGGACGGCGGCAGCAGCCTGAACATCATCTACCTCGAGACCCTCGACCTTCTCGGCATCAACCGGGCGCAGCTCCAACCAAGCGCCGGCGGATTCCATTGTGTCGTGCCAGGAAAGAAGGCGCTGCCGGTAGGTCGAATCGACTTACCGGTCTGTTTTGGCACGGCGGCCAATTTCAAAAAGGAGACCCTCACCTTTGAGGTGGTGGGATTTTGAGGCACGTACCACACCATCATCGAGTGCCCGGGCTATACCAAGTTTATGGCTATCCCCAACTACACCTACTTGAAGCTGAAGATGCCCGGACCCAAGGGCGTCATCACCGTCAGCTCCTCCTACGAGCACGCGTACGAGTGCGACGTCGAATGCGTCGAGTATGGGGAAGCTGTCGAGAACTCCACCGAGCTCGCCTCGAAGCTTGAAGCCTTGGCCGCAGAGGCTCCAGAGCCCAAGCGCCACGCGGGCAGCTTCGAGCCGGCAGAAGGAACGAAGAAGATCCCGCTCGACCCCAACAACTCCGACGGCAAGGTGCTGACGATCAGCGCCGACCTCGACCCCAAATAGGAAGCCGTGCTCGTGGACTTTCTCCGTGTGAATGCCGACATGTTTGCATGGAGTCCCTTGGACATGCCAGGCATACCGAGGGAAGTCGTCGAGCACTCCTTGGAAATTCGAGCCGGTTCCAAGCCAGTGAAACAACGGTTGCGTCGCTTCGATGAGGAGAAACGCAAGATCATTGGTGAGGAGATCCACAAGCTTTTGACGGCCGGATTCATCAAGGAGGTTCACCGTCCCGACTGGTTAGCAAACCCTGTACTAGTTAAGAAAAAGAATGGGAAAATGAGGATGTTTGTCGATTATACAAGTTTAAATAAAGCATGTGCGAAAGTTCCTTTTCCATTGCCACGTATCGATCAAATTGTTGATTCTACTGCGGGTTGCGAAACCCTTTCTTTCCTTGATGCATATTCTGGTTACCATCAAATAAAAATGAAAGAGTCCGACCAGCTCGCGACATCTTTCATCACACCTTTTGGGATGTACTGTTATGTAACCATGCCGTTCGGGCTTCGAAACGCGGGAGCAACATACCAGCGATGCATGCTCCACGTGTTTGGCAAACATATAGGGTCGACGGTCGAGGCATACGTCGACGACATCGTCATCAAGTCAAAGAAACGAGGAGACCTGATTCAGGACCTCGAGACCGCTTTCAGTTGCTTACGCGCCAACAAGATCAAGCTCAACCCCAAGAAATGCGTCTTTGGTGTACCTCGAGGCATGCTCCTAGGATACATAGTCTCCCAATGCAGCATCGAGGCCAATCCCGAGAAAGTCTCGGCCATCACGAGAATGGTGCCGATCCGAGACGTCAAGGGAGTGCAGACATCAAGGGAGTATAGAAAGTCATTTTATCTCAAGGTTGGGAGAAAAGGCGTTGCCACTGTATCGGCTCTTGAAAAAAGCCGAGCGTTTCTCTTGGACCCCTGAAGCCGAGGAAGCCCTCGATAAATTGAAGAAAACATTAACCTCCGCCCCGATCCTGGTCCCACCTCAACCCGCAGAACCTTTGCTTCTGTACGTTGCCTCGACGACCCAGGTCGTCAGTGCGGCAGTGGTGGTCGAGAGGCAGGAAGAGGGGCATGCGCTGCCAGTCCAGAGGCCGGTCTATTTCGTCAGCGAGGTACTCTCAGAGACCAAGGCACGGTACCCACAGATCCAGAAGCTAATCTACGCCGTGATCCTCGCCCGACGCAAGCTGCAACATTACTTCCTCTGCCACCCTATCACGGTGGTCTCGTCCTTCCCCTTGGGTGAGATCATCCAAAGTCGGGAGGCCATGGGAAGAATCGCCAAATGGTCAGTCGCGCTCATGAGTGAGACCCTCACTTATGCACCCCGCAAAGCTATCAAGACTCAAGCTCTGGTGGATTTCGTCGCGGAATGGACGGACCCCCAGCTTCCCCCGGCTCAAGTTTAGGCAGAACTATGGACAATGTATTTCGACGGGTCACTCATGAAGACAGGAGCTGGGGCGGGCCTGCTATTCATCTCGCCCCTAGGCGTCCATGTGAGGTATGTCATCAGGATACATTTTGCTGCATCCAACAACATCGTGGAATACGAAGCCCTTGTCAATGGGCTGCCTTGTCCATCGAGCTAGGAGTTCGGCGCCTCGACGTTCGAGGCGACTCCCAACTTGTCATCGACCAAGTGATGAAAGCCTCCAACTGCCACGACCGTAAAATGGAGGCATACTGCAAGGAGGTACGTCGGCTCGAGGACAAATTCCACGACCTCAAGCTCGTCCACATCGCCAGACGCTACAACGAGGCAGCCGACGAACTCGCTAAGATCGCGTCGACTCGAGGCACGGTCCTGCTCGACGCATTCTCGAGGGATCCGTACGAGCCATCCGTCGACTTGGGCTCGGGGGCTGACGTCGAAACCACCGCCCTCCAACAATCTAATGTCATCGAAGCACTGCTAGCGGCAGTAGAAGTAATGGAGGCGGAACAGCGACCCGGTCGACCGTTCGACTGGCGCACGCCGTTCCTCGACTGCCTGATTCGATGCGAGCTACCAGAAGATCGATCCGAGGCTCGCCGTATTGCTCGACGGGCCAAGTCATACGTAATCTATGGCGAAGACAATGAACTATACCGACGAAGCCCGACAGGAATCTTGCAGCGTTGCATCACCATAGAGGAAGGCCGAAAGCTCCTCGAGGATCTACACTCGGGGGCTTGTGGCCACCACGCTGCTCCGCGGACCCTCGTAGGGAACGCTTTCCGACAAGGCTTCTACTGGCCAACGACCGTAGCTGATGCCATCGAGCTCGTACGCTCGTGCCATGGGTGTCAATTTTACGCCAAGCAGACGAATCTTCCCGCCCACGCTCTCCAGATGATCCCCATCACATGGCCGTTCGCGGTGTGGGGACTCGACCTAGTAGGGTCTCTACAGAAGGTAGTATGAGGATACACCCATTTGCTGGTGGCCATCGACAAATTCTCCAAATGGATCGAGGCTCGACCCATCACGAACATCTGCTCTGACCAGGCCGTCGTTTTCTTCACCGACATCATCCACCGGTTTGGGATTCCCAACGTCATCATCACCGACAACGGCACTCAGTTCACCGACAAAAAATTCTTGGACTTCTGTGACCGGCATCACATCCGTGTGAACTGGTCTGTAGTGGCCACTCTCGAACTAACGGCTAGGTCGAGCGTGCCAACGGCATGATTTTGCAAGGGATCAAACCAAGAATCTACAACTGGTTGAAGAAATTCGGCAAGAAATGGGTCAAAGAGCTCTCTTCAGTCCTATGGAGCTTAAGAACAACTCCTAGTAGGGCCACGAAGTATACTCCATTCTTCATGGTCTACGGCTCCGAGGTCGTGCTTCCAACAGACCTCGAGTATGGGTCTCCTCGACTCAAAGCCTACAACGAGCAGTCAAATAAAGAGACCCGAGAGAACGCGGTCGACCAGCTCGAGGAAGCTCGAGAAATGGCCCTCCTCAACTCCGCCACATACCAGCAGAAACTTCGACGCTACCACGACAAGCACGTACACAAAAGGGATCTGAACATGGGCGATCTTGTTCTACGGCGGCGGCAAAGCAACCAAGGGCGCCACAAACTGACTCCGCCCTGGGAGGGCCCATACGTGGTGGCCGAGGTCCTGAAGCCAGGGACATTCAAGCTCGCAGAAGAAAAAGGGGCAGTCTTCACCAATGCGTGGAACATCGAACAGCTACGTCGATTCTACCCCTAGAATTTCAAAGCTTTATGTTCCCATGTACATTCTGTACCAAGACCTTGTGAATGAATGCATGAATGGATAAGATATTTCCCTCGAGTAATTTACTTTTTCACTAGTCAAAATCTCGTTGTTAGAAGGGAGTACCAACCATGACCCATCATAGTCGATACCCCCTCGGGGGCTAGTAGGGGGGACCCCCCCAAGTGTCTAAAAAACCAAGTGATTTTTTCTTTCCTACCAGTAAACCTCACACGATCGAGTAGTAGAGGCTCCTCGAGCCCCTTAAGGGCCGATAGACGACGAGCCTGAGAACTCCTACGCCCTCGGGCTATGGTAACTCTACTCGCTCCCTCACCCTCGAGGCAATCGAGGTCGCCTTAACAAAAGACCAAACGGGGAATACATATGTAGGCAGAAAGGAAACAAAAGAGGGTACGAACAAAGGAATAACCATATATTCAGAGATCATATAAACCACTTAAAAACACAGTGTCACTTAAGACAGAATAATAAGTACTGTACAAGGGGCCTTAGCACCCAGAGTAGGCTCGCAGGCCTCAGTCTGCATCTCGGCCCTCACCACCCTCGTCTACGCCCGAGCTAGTCTTGGGAGGAAGTACTTCCGGCTCGAACAGCCTCGCCAGCCTTTCCCCAAGAGCCTCCGCGTCATCGATCAAGGCGTGGAGCCTCTCCTCATTCTCTGTGTCGGTCCTGGAAATATCGGTGACGAAGCCGTGGGACACCACCTCCATATCGTAGGAAAAGCCTGAGCAGACGACCCCGGTATGAAGGGCGTCCCACACCCGGTCCCTTAGCGTGGCACCTAGATAGCATAGCTGGTCGACCAGTGCGTCGCCTCGAGCCGCCTCCCTCGACTCGTTCACGGGCTCGAGCTCCCAATAGCCCGAGAGATTGCTTATCGCCGACCGCAGCCGACCGTTCAAAGTGACCTCCCCCTCGAGCTGAGCCTTGGTGGAGCGAGCCTCGACTTGAGCAGCAAGCAGCTCATCTTTAAGCCCTACAAGGACCAACATGGAGAAGTTAGATAACACAAAGCACACCTCGGAAAGGAAACTCGATAATAGAAACATACCGCGAATCCTCTCCTCCAGAGCCATATTTTCACCGACCAGGTCGGTGTTGGCCCTCTCAATCTCCTTGTAGGAGCACGCCAGAACGGTGTTGGTGATGCGCAGGTCCTCGATCACCTTGCCCGCCTGCGCCATAGCTCCCTCTTTCTCCAACAGCGCCCTCTTTAGACGATCGACCTCGTCAAAGAGCCCGCATGAGCGAGTTCGCTCTGCCTCGAGGTCTTCTTGGGCTTTCTTCTCGGCCTCTTCTGTGGCGCTCCGAGCGATCTCGCTCTTCACGCACTCCACCTTCATCTCTTGGTAGGCCTCTCGGGCAGAGGCAAGGTCAGCTTTGATGAGGACCTTCTCATTGTCAAGATCAGCAGCTGCGTCCTTATAAAATTTGGCCTCTTCCTAGGCCTTGGATGCAGCCTCCTTGACCGCCATGGTATGCTCCTTCAGCAGCATGGCCTCTTCCACCGCCTTCCTCGGCCAGAGCAGCCTCCCTCTCTTTCTTCTCCTCCTCGAGCGCCAAAAGCTCTTTGTAGGCCTTGAGGAGTTTCTCCTACGACTCCAGGAGTTGGTCCTTGTGGAGAGGGAGTTGCTCCCAGCCGCCCCTCGTTGCATGGATAAAGCTCGACTTTATGTGGGAGGTCTCTCTCAAATCCTACGAGCCAGAAGTGGAACAGTAAGAACACAAAGCCAAAATGTCATACGATAACTAATGCCCAAAGACACATACAAAGTAGGCCGGATCGAGCCCATTGTTGACGACGTCGGACAGGAGCCCCACCACATGCTTCATCCAGAGGCGAAGCTCCTCGAGATGCTCCCACTTTTCGGCCTCCTTCCGATCGTCCATAAAAATGTTAGGCTCGGATGGGTCGGTGGAGGCCCGGATGCGGATCCAGTCGGGGCACCTGTTTTCCATCTCCTCCTCCGTGCGCGCCTTAACGCCCCGGATGAGCTCTTGGACCGTCTCGAGCGACCCCCATGACGTAAAAATAGGTCGATAAGGGAGGGGAATCACCCGTCGTCATCCACTGTCTTCCAGGTCCCGGTCTCGTTGGTAGCGCCACCACCCGACGTCCCGGCTTCATCCTCCTCAGAGGGTCTGTGATCCTCCCACGACCGTCATTCTCGAATAAATCAGGGAGCGATCCCCTCGATGCCGTAGATCGTGCCCTTGATCTCGGACTGAGGGTCCACCAGGATGCGCATCATGCAAGCGAGCGCCACCATGCCATCCGCCCGCCCTGGCCCAGCCGAGATAGAAGCGGGTGCTCTTGGACAGAGCCACGCAGGGGTTGGCTGGCCATAGACCGGCAGACCCTCCTCCCCGGTCTCAAGCCCCTGTGGTGACGGCGGCACCGGCTGGGACGAACTGTGTTGCGGTGGCTCGAGCAGTCCCTCTAACTGCTGGCTCCTCTGCTGCTGCTGCTCCTAGAGCTCCCGCAGCTCCTGCTGCCGGTCCTGCTCCAGCAGCTCCTCGAGCTGGGCTCCTTCTGGCCGCCGCCCGTCCTCTCCTTCTTCTCCTTTCTACTGCGGCTGCTGCAGCCCCTCCTGCAGCTGTTGCTGCGTCTCTCGCTCGCGTTCTTCCTCTTCTTTCTTCCTCTTCTCCTCTCCGCAGTGGAGCCCGATGGGCCAAGGCGTCCGCTTCGCGATGGGAGAGGCCTCGACCTCCTCGTACATGGGGCGGGCGCCCTTCGAAAGCCTGTCACTGCCGGACCCGTCACTTATAGTGATAGGATCCCCCTTGACCCCAGATCGGGGAGGCTCGGGGGCTCCCTCCAATTCTTGGGGGCGAGGCGCCTCGACCCGCTTCGGCGACGGCGGGGTGGACTCCCCCACCAATGGATGAGGCGGGGTGCTCTCGACACCCGTGTTGGCATTTCTTAACGTCATCACTAAGAACAGGGTTTAATCCGTCCTCAGCAATGATGTCAGAAATGTCATGATAACACTTACTAATGAAATCACCAAGATTAGAGTATAAATCTATCCTAAGCAACGGTGCTAGAAATGCTTGTTAGCGTTTCTTAGCATCGCTATCCAGAATAGGGTTCTGCTCTACTCATGATAATGACATTGGCAGTGTTATATTGGCAGATCCGTAGCATCACCACCTTGAATAGGAAGCTAGATCTACCTTCCCGATAACGGTGCCTTATTACTGTTAGGGTAGGGTTCCAGTTCTTAATCATGGTAGTGGCACTAGGATTGCCATGTTGGTGTTCCTTAACAAGTCACTAGCTTGGCGCGTGCCTAGTAATAGTGTTAATATATACCGGGGTGATAGTTCCTTAGGTTTGGAGTTTAAGTACCGCAAGCGGACGGGAATTATCGTGTAGCATTTCAACCCGGGGATTTACAGATCGACAGGTAAGAAGCCCGAGCCTACTCAAAAGAGTATGATAAACCCCCATCTTCACACAAAGCTATTTCTAGGAAATTAATTAACATGAAGCAATTAGACTAAAGTCCTAAGTGAGAATAATACAACATACACTTAGCACTAGTTCATATAATACACTACTAGCCTTAGGGTAGCATTATACTATAAGAACTATATACTAAAATGTATGTCATATCATTTCCACTAGAACTATATTCTAGTTCATATGCTAGCATCATAAAACATGGCCTATGGTCTATATCATATACCATAGCATAAGAACTATACTCTAGTTCATATGAACTATATCGGACATGATAAGGCATGGACTTGGAGTAAAGATATTCTTTATTCATACCCAAGTTTCTCTCCAAGGAGCCATGCCCTCCTTGATAGCTCACCCAACTCTCTCTCTCTCTAAAAGCTTAAAAGGAAAAACTAAGAAGAGGTAGTGCCCAAATGCCTTGAAGGTGGAGTGTTGATTGTGAATGTGATGAGATGAATGGAGCCTCCCTCTCCCGCTCCTTAAATAGGTGGGGAAGGTCGGTTCCCCAGGGTGTAAACTGCAATTTGCACGTGGGGACTGCGGGAGGATAGGCTCAGCACCGCCTCTGCGAAAGGCGGTGCCGAGATGGGCTGGGTCAGGGTCGGCCGACCCTAGGGGGCGGCCACCCCCTGGTGGGCCCCGCTGGCCCCGGCCCGAAGCCTGTTGCCTTCCTCTCGGTCCCCTGAGTCCAGATCCACCTACAAATTGATGCACTTCTATATTGGGGTTTAGGGTACTTGTTTATTTGCGCATTTTTTGACGTGTCGGATTGCGCCTTTTTATTTGCTTTCCACCTGTATGTCTGTATATGATCTGCAAAACACAACTTGCACTACATGTGGAACTTGGTAAGCATTTAATAAGTGTATGTGAGTAAAATACATGCTTTTCTTCCTTTGCATGAACTATGTTGGTGGGGTAAATATGTCATTAAGAACCGCCAACAAACTCACCCAAGCTTACCCCTTGCTCGTCCTCGAGCAAGAAACTAAGATCTTGGTTGTTGATCAGGAGTTGCTACAATATTTTCACTTCTATCCAGTACATACCTTCAAACAAGAATTCTCCTTTGAATTTTGAACAGATATGTCATGGGGCTTATTGCTCATACCTCGAGTCCTTAAGCATTTGCAGGATGGATTTGATCAGATCGAGCGCTATATCCCTAGTTCTTTACTTCACTTTTGTTTCGGAGTTTTTTTTATTTTCAAAACTTAGCACATTTATTTGTCAAATTAAACAATGGATCCAAAGAGAAAGTTAATCATACCATTGAATTTTTGAAAACTTTTTCTTTTCCATCATTCTCTTTTTGTCTATTAGAGACACATGGCTATGTGGCTAATTCTACTGTTGGGCACTTGACCATTTTTTTTCGAGGTTCCGGACACATGTCCCTTTTTATTTCCTCGTGATCTTTCTTTTTGAGGTTTTGGACACATGTCCCTTTTTCTTTCCTCGGATGCTTTTTTTTCTTTTTCATAGCCATATGCCTTCTAACAAACTTTTGAGAAGATAACATAATGAAATATTTTTGTTTTCAATGGTATGACAACCTCTCAAAGGGTCAACCAAGCTTAATCTAACTCAATATGATTATTTTATTTTTGTAAAAACTCCAGAACTGTAGCGTTGTTTAGAACAGGATACTAGCAGCTCAGATCATCACAAATATATCCATTAATTACTTTATACTTTAGATAGAGCATTTTGCAACCCACACATTTAATCATTTTATTAATTTGGAGAATTCAAGGTTGAAACTAGATACTGGAAAGAAATTACGATAGAGCAACTATTCATCATTTCAACAAGGAAGAAGCATATATCTTACATCACATATAAGGGTGGAATTATATTTTTGTCTTTTTAGCATTTTTTCATTTTTTATATGCAATCATTAAAACATGAATTTAACTAATGGAAATTTCATAAAGTAAACATGCTAATTTAAAATTAAGGATGCATGAAAATAAATATGCAATGCAGATAACCTCGGGATTGGGGGTCCTCCCCCAAGCTAGCTTCTGGCCTACTGATCGGGGTTGTACCCCATGTACCGCCAGAAGTCTTGGGACAGTTTCAGCAGCTAATCTTGGCGAGCTTGCATTTCTTCTTGTTGCTGCTGGTGCTAGGCCTATTGTTGCTGTTGCCATAGCAACCCTTGCTGGTGCCACTCCACGGCCTGCTGGTGGTGCGCATCGGTGGTTTGGATGTGTTGTTGGAGAGTATCCTGGATCTCATCCGTGCGCACCACCAGTCCCCCAAGCTGAGCTTGGAGGCGCTCCAAGTCGGTTCGGTCTACTGTGGAGGCCGAAGGATGTTCTTCTGGTGATTCGACCCTCCAGCGCGATTGTTGTTCCCAAGCGCTGGAATCCGCCTCAGCCCACCCCTCAACACCTTGTGTCGGCATGGGTGTGTCCCACCCCGACTGGTAGATCGGCTGTGTATAGGAGGGTGGTGGCTGGGAGCTGGATCCGCCGATGTCCCTGCCAGAAACACTATGCCTTCGCGCAGTTTCAGCTGTCTGCAGATCAAAGGTTAGTCTCCCAGAGTTATACAAGCGTAGACCTGAGTTAGGTAACCGGATTACATTTGTATACCCTGGGAAAGAAAACACAAGACCGCCCGCATTATCTCTTTTCAAATGGTGACCTTGGATAAGATAGGTTTCATTAATCATGGTCCGTGCAATTTGAATATAATCAGGATCTTGCCCTTCCAACGCACCAATGGCCCTGGCCACACATGTTATGAGTGAAGTCAAAGAGATAGGGGTGCTTGTCTTGATTATATCTAACCAATGTCTTACAATTTCTTGCACAGGCGCAACTTTTATTTTCATTCTAGCCGCGTAAAGTAACCTCATTTCATTCACTCACACAACGCGGGTATCTTGGTTAGGAAACATTGTTATGGATAGCCAAAGGTGTAAAAACCTTATAGTGGGGTGTTGGATGTGGGCATTTCTAGGATAGTATTTTCCAGTGTGAACTTGCCCCCTGATTTCTTCCCAAAACTTATCCTTATTAAACCCTTTTGTGGCATGCACTAAATCAAGAGAGCATCTTTGATGAAAACCAAGGTATTTGCTTAAGTCTTTCCGAAAGATAGCATATTCATTTCCAAATAAACGAACAGAAATACCTTCGTATGTTTCTCTTAAAGTGCATAGGAATCGAATGGTAAGGGTATAGGATCCATACTCAGTTATGGGGTGAATGTTGTCCCACCCGGCGGCTTTCCATATGGAGAGGAATTCAGAGTCCATACCAATGTCGGAGTGGAGCGAGTCATCGTAGACCAGCGTATGGAGGAAGATCCGATCCTTGAACATGTTGTAGGCTTGATGTACTCGATCACCCACCAAGTCAAATTGGTGGGCTCCTCCTTCTCCATGTTGTTCCTCCTCTTGTTCCTCTTCTTCTTCCTCTACCTCTTCCTCTACCTCCTCGATCTCCGGGGATTCTTCCGCAGCGGAAGGACTCCATCGGGGATCGGTGTAGCATGAGGAAATGCTTCGATAGGGGCGCTTCGAGGATGATCTCATGACTCTTTTAAATGCCCCCGAAACTGTTTTGCCGAACCTTTTCATGGTGCAATGCTTGCACCAGTGGATAGCTAGCTTCGATAGGTGATTTTTTGTGAGGTTTCTGCTGGTGGTTGGTTGGAAATAGCAAAGATGTGAAAGTGTTGCTTGGAAAGTGAAGATGGAAGTGATGAAGTGAAGTGAGAATGGGTGGAGAGGGCCACACTCGAACCCCTAGTATTTATAGTTTGAAAATGTAGGTGGATTCGGGGTGAGGGCAACGGCTAGGAGCCTCCCCTAGCTGGCCGTTGGCCAGAGCCGTTGGGGGGGGGGTCGGCCGACCCTAGGGGCGGCCACCCCCTGGTGGGCCCCGCTGCTCCCCAACTTTTGTCTACATCTTCCAACGGCTAGTTTTTGAAGTTTTCCGTTGGCATATTGATGCACTTCTAGCTGAAAAAATGACTTTTGCAATTTCCAACATTTATTTGTAAAATTTTTATTTTCAAAAAATTTAGAAAAAATATTTTTCTATTATTTTATTTTATTTCCTAGCTGAAAATGAATTTTTGAATATTTTCATTTTTTTTATATATATTTTTTAAGATAACTACCGATTACCTTCGACGGAGGCTCAAAAAAAATGTTTATAGTCCTTTTTGAGAAGGACTCTCTTCCGTCGTTTGAATTTCACCCTACATGGTTAGTGGGAGAGTTCTCAGGTTGCCCCGTGAGTCTACCCGCATTCTCACTAGGAATTACAGCGGCACTCTGAGCTAGTTGTGTTTCTATCATTTTATTAAATCACAGTTGGTTTTGTACGGAAGAGGCAAGGTTTTCTATTTTTGTATTTATGTTTTCTAAAACCTTATCATTGGACAGCAACTTTTTAGTTAAGTTTTCATTTATTTTAGCTTGTCCAAGAACTAGGTCTTTTAATGAAGGTTGATTCGAATTAAAACTCGAATTACCTTGGAATGAAGAGCGTGACTGATTATTCCAACCATTAACTTGGTTGGAGCCTCCTTGTTGGCGGAACCCGTTGTTGATGTAGGCAGTGTCTTCATGGGTTTCGGAGCAATCATTCCCCAAATGGCCAACTTCTCCACAAACGTCGCACGTCATGCGCGAGTCTATGGCCTTCACCGAGTTCGAGGGGTTCTCTTCGTTCCTCTCGGTGAGTTGCTTCATAAATAAATCTATTTTTGCGGCAAGCATATCCGTCTCCTTCACGGTATGCATGCCTTTTTGTGTTTTGGCAGCTGGTGCTTGAGTTCTGTCCTCCCCCTAGCTCTGGTGTTCTACCATCTTCTGGATCAGGGCCTTGGCCCCGGCGGTGGTAAGTGATAGGAACGCGCCTCCAGTGGTGGCGTCTAGGTGTCCCTTCGACATGGGCGTGAGCCCATTGTAGAAGTTCTGGAGCACCATCCAGTTCTCCATGCCGTGATGGGGGCAGCTTAGGATGTACTCTTGTAGCCACTCCCATGCTTCGGGGATTGTTTCGTTGGCATTTTGTTGAAAACTGGCAATCCTTCCCCTCAAAGCAATGGTTTTACTTATGGGGAAGAACTTGGCGAGGAATGCCGCGGAGCATTTTGCCCACGTAGTGACAGCTTCCTTATCTTGATAGAACCACCTCTTCGCCATCCCCACGAGGGAGAAAGGAAAGTGGCAGAGCCGAATGACATCAGGAGTGATGTCCTTGATGACAATCGTGTCACATAGCTCCAGGAAGTGTTGAAGGTGTGCATTCGCATCCTCGCTTGGCAAGCCACAGAATGGGCTCGCCTGCACCATGGTGATCAGGCCGGTGCGTAGCTCGAAGTTCTTGCCGGCCGTGTCAACAGCGGGGCCAGTGGCCACGTTGGTGACAGCGGGCACGGAGAACTCACGGAGTGTCTTCTCGGTGGCCATGAGTTCGTTTGGGGTTGCTGCGGTACTGGCTGGTTCACTTGTCGGTGGAGTAGCAGAAGACAAAACAGTTCGAGACCGTCTAGTCCTTAGGAGTGCCTCGGGATCGGAGATGTAGTTTTCCGGCAAAGAGAAACCAGGCATACACTATTCCTCCTGTTTCATCCACAACAGGGAGAAAACAGGCAGAGTTAGCCTGCATAACAATTGACTCATTACGCACATCAGATTACTTGATTATATTTATCTAGAATCATTTTCGTATTAGCCTTCCCCGGCAACGGCGCCAGAAATGCTTGTTGGCATTTCTTAACGTCATCACTAAGAACAGGGTTTAATCCGTCCTCAGCAACGATGTCAGAAATGTCGTGATAACACTTACTAATGCAATCACCAAGATTAGAGTATAAATCTATCCTAAGCAACGGTGCCAGAAATGCTTGTTAGCGTTTCTTAGCGTCGCTACCCAGAATAGGGTTCTGCTCTACTCATGATAATGACATTGGCAGTGTTATATTGGCAGATCCGTAGCATCACCACCTTGAATAGGTAGCTAGATCTACCTTCCTGATAACAGCGCCTTATTACCATTAGGGTAGGGTTCCAGTTCTTAATCATGGTAGTGGCACTAGGATTGCCATGTTGGTATTCCTTAACAAGTCACTAGCTCGGCGCATGTCTAGCAACAGTGTTAAGTATATACCGGGGTGATAGTTCCTTAGGTTTGGAGTTTAAGTACCGCAAGTGGACGGGAATTATCGTGTAGCATTTGAACCCAGGGATTTACCGAGTGTCGTATTTATAGGTTCGCTCTAAGGAAGGCTTAATATGTTAAGGATTCTAAGATAAGCATAGATCAAAGTAATTATGATAGCAATAATGGAATCAAAAGTCATACCAGGTGATAAACATTTATATGTAGAATAGTGATCCATCACAATCTAGGCATGGCATATGGGCTAAGGAATAAAAAGAGACTAAAAGAATGAATTGAATCAAAGAATAAACAAACAACCTATTGGAGCAGGTGTGGTCCTAGATACAGATCATGTCATAGAACAAGTTAATCATGTAATTATACTACTTAGATCTAGTACTGTGTTTAGATGGTTTGGGAGGTTACGCGAGTACTGGTCTGCCAGCAACCTCCGCAACTATTTAGAATCCTACACCCTAGCCGAACGTGGGGGAATGCCAAGGACGGACAGGGCTGTCACCACCTGCCGCCATCCCCTCAACCGTGGACTAGGACAATGCATTTACCCGGCCTTTACACCCAAGCACCATGCTTACATGCAAAGAACCTACACGGACTCCCCCGGGTCCCCGACCCTACGGATCGACAGGTAAGAAGCCCGAGCCTACTCAAAAGAGCATGATAAACCCCCATCTTCACACAAAGCTATTTCTAGGCAATTAATTAACATGAAGCAATTAGACTAAACTCCTAAGTGAGAATAATACAACATACACTTAGCACTAGTTCATATAATACACTACTAGCCCTAGGGTAGCATTATACTATAAGAAGTATATACTAAAACGTGTGTCATATCATTTCCACTAGAACTATATTCTAGTTCATATGCTAGCATCATAAAACATGGCCCATGATCTATATCATATACCATAGCATAAGAACTATACTCTAGTTCATATGAAGAACTATATCGGACATGATAAGGCATGGACTTGGAGTAAAGATATTCTTTACTCATACCCAAGTTTCTCTCCAAGGAGCCAAGCCCTCCTTGATAGCTCACCCAACTCTCTCTCTCTAAAAGCTTAAAAGGAAAAACTAAGAAGAGGTAGTGACCAAATGCCTTGAAGGTGGAGTGTTGATTGTGAATGTGATGAGATGAATGGAGCCTCCCTCTCCCGCTCCTTAAATAGGTGGGGAAGGTCGGTTCCCCAGGGTGTAAACTGCAATTTGCACGCGGGGACTGCGGGAGGATAGGCTCAGCACCGCCTCTGCGAAAGGCGGTGCCGAGATGGGTTGGGTCAGGGTCGGCCGACCCTAGGGGGCGGCCGCCCCCTGGTGGGCCCCGCTGGCCCCGGCCCGGAGCCCGTTGCCTTCCTCTCGGGCCCCTGAGTCTAGACCCACCTGCAAATTGATGCACGTGTCGGATTGCGCCTTTTTATTTGCTTTCCACCTGTATGCCTGTATATGATCTGCAAAACACAACTTGCACTACATGTGGAACTTGGTAAGCATTTAATAAGTATATGTGAGTAAAATACATGCTTTTCTTCCTTTGCATGGACTATGTTGGCGGGGTAAATATGTCATTAAGAACCGCCAACAACCCGTCGACGGACGAGGATCAGAGGAGCCTATAAGCGCTCGAAAGCCAAAAGTCAGTCACCATGATGATCGACGTAAGGGTAACATGACTCCCACAATATCGGGAATGAACCGCTAACATGAGGCTTTGGAGGCCGCTCCCACCTTAAGCCTCTTGGCCATCGTGGGAATGAACTGCTAACCTGAGTCTTTGGAGGCCGCTCCCACCTTAAGCCTCTTGGCCATCGAGGGCTGGGCCTGTTCGAGCGTCCGCTTCAACCTGAGGAGAGAGGAACGAGCGTAAGAGAAGCCGTTACCCGAGAAAATGCAAAGACATCGGAAGGTGAGTATCATAACGTCGAAAATCTTACCCCACAGGAAGGGCGACCCGCCTACCGGCGCTTCGACCAGCAGGCCTCGAGCCACCCCGCGTCGAGGCTCCGGGCCCCTCATGAATGGGCGCAAGTCTCGGCTCGGTGTCTCCCGCCTGGCCAGCGCCTGGACTAGTACTCCCGCGACCCGTTTCCCCCTTACTCAAGGCCGCGGCGCAGCCACGAGTCAGCGGCCCCGTCGCCAGAGACTTAACCCGGTGGCTCGCCTTAGACGCAGGAGGAGGTTGGGGGCGAGGGACGTTCCGACCTGGCGCAGGCTCTGGGGGAGTGTCGGCACAGGAGCGGCGTGGAGATGACTCCCTCTGTTGACTCTCACGAGACCCACTTGGCGCCCCCTTTGGGACTCCCATCCGTGGGACGTCGACACCGGTCTGAGGTGGGCCCTCGAGGATCCAGTCGAGACGGGACGCCATCCCCTCGGAGTCGTCGATGTTGTCGTCACCATCGCCACCATCATCCTCATCGGGGGATTCTTCCTCAAGCTCCCCCCTCTGCCTGGACTTCGCTCGACGAGTCTCCAATGCTTGTCGCGTGAGATTTTTCTTCTTCTCACCCTTCTTTTCCAAGTCCTTTGCGGACTTCAGCTTCTCCACGGACTCGCGCCTCTTGTCGCGATCCACGTCGTCCTCCTTCACCGGAGGCTTTGAGGACTGAGCATCGATCAGTCCCTGCACGAGCAAAGATAAGTCTTAAAAGTGGTCGAAGAAAATCAAGAATCGAAACCATACATAGGAAAAGGACTTACCAGGTCGATCGACCCCTAATCAGGCCTCATAGGGAAGCCGTCGACGTGCTCAGCCTGAAAGTCGCCTGCAACAGCCGCCCTGACTCTGGCGGCGACCTCATCATCTGCGAGCGCTTCATTAGACATCTGGCAAGCCTCGAGGGCGCGAGAAGGGACGCTAGGGCCCATCTCGTCCATCCTCAACGGCCAAGACATCAACGGGAGCACTCGTTGGTGATGTACGGTGGAAAGGACGAGCGCGGCCGTCAAGCCCTCCTCACGTAGCTTCTTTAGGGCATCAACAATGGGGTCGAGCCGCGGCTGGTGGGCTTGGACAACGCCATACCTCTAGTGGTCCGGGTGCTCCGAGATCAAGTGCCCGGTGTAGGCGGAGAAGAGGTCGTCATCGTTCCGTAAGTAAAACCATTGGGAGTCCCAGCCGGCAAGGTTCGACGTCAACACCACCGGGATGTACTCGCGCGGCCTCTCCGACTTGCCAGTCTTGAGCACCAGGTTGAGGCACCCGGCCCGTACCGGCTTCCTCACCCCTGTGGTTCCACTAGGGGCATTGAAGAGCTCACCCCAGTACAAGTGGAGCCACAAATCCCAGTGAGGCATCATCCCCAGGTAGACCACACACACCGCGGCAAAAACTGCCGCGGCGGTGACGGCGTTCGGCGAAAAATGTTGGAGCTCCACCCCGTAGTGGTGGCAGAGTGCCCGCATGAAATGACTCGGAGGAGAGCCTAAGCCGTGGCGGTGGAATTTGGCGAAGGAGACCACATAGTCCTTGGGTGGCCTTGGCTCCCGGTGGTCCGCCGCCGGCGCGATCCACTCTGGCCGCGACGACGAAGTGCGGGGGCATAGGAGTCCCTCCCTCTCGAGCTCCAACAGCCGGTGCTCCGTCATCGACGACGGGCGCCAGTCATCAGCGGCGATGAGCCTCACCGGCATTTTTAGGTGGGAGAAGGGCGACTTCACTACTGCTCGAGGGTACGCACGCGTGAGATGGCAAGGAAGCAGAGGCAAGAACAGGGGTAGAAGGCAGAAGGAGCGACGGCAGGAAGACCACAGGACATTTATAGACGGCAACCCACCAACGGGCGGATCTGACGGATACGGTAACTCCTCCAATAAATGTGCCGCCTAACGGTCCTTATCTCTCTCACAGACGGGACGCTACGAATTCTGCGCCGGTACAGTGTCGTAACGGCTCCCGCCTAAAAAGGCACGCCCAACGGGCAAAAAGGCGAACCGTCGCGATCTTTTCCTTCCCCTGTAAGCCAAGGTACGTATTCATAAGAACCTCAAGAGGTTGCAGGCTGACCCACCGAACGGGTTCGACAGCCGATCTCGAGTACCCGAGTCAGGGATGCCCAGCGAGCGGTCGAAAAATGAGGCCCGCCTCGAGGAGTCGCTGGGGATGTCCAAGGCGAGGATGAGATGGTCGAGAGGAATCCCCCAGAGGGGAGGCATCGAGCCACTGGACTCTTTCGAACGAGATCAGTAACCCTGACCACATCAACCCTGCTTTATGAGAACGCCGCCGGGCTACAGCCGACCCCCTCAAACGGGGCACGGGCTCTCACTTGGATTACCTGCTAGGAACTCAATCTAGGGTAGATGACGCTCGCTCCACCGGGAGTACGTTGTGACCCCTGTGTGAAATAAACCAATCCAGGCCTTCAGCTCGCCTTCCACGATGGACATCGAGAGCACTTCCACATATTAGGCAATATAACCCTCGAAGGAGTCAAAAACTCCTCCAAGGGCTCGGGGGCTACCCCCGCGGGGTCGCTCGCGTGCCCCCACGGAAACTCAACCACAAAAAAGAGCCTCCACTCGAGCGCAAGTGCTTGAATAGAGACTCGGGGGCTACTGTCGAGGATATCAGTAAGGGGTACCCTAACTGATGTGCATAGCGAGAGCATCCGTACGAAAGTCGAGGCCTCCGACTCGACGCCCCCCAGTTGTATGCACGGTCCTCGACGACTGTAGCCACGAACACGGAAAGAGCGTCGTGCGAATCGACCAGGGCTCGAGCGCCGGCTACCGTCGAATATGGAAACAGGCTCGTACGAATTGAAAGGCCTCGAGCGTAAGGACACCGCCCGCTGCCTGACGCGGGCACGGGAACCAGGGCATTTAATGTGCCTGCCGTGTTCTCACCTAACCCGTCAGTCACGGGAAGCGTGATAGGGAACAAGCTCCCGTCCTGTCGTTCTTTTTGCAGCCTTCCCCACCAAACAAGCCAGAACATGGCAGGGCGCAGGGAGTGGGTTGGAACATCCAGTCAAGACCCCCCTCGAGACGCCCAAAGTCAGCGCTCTGGCCAGCAAGGCATTACACGGTGCCTGACCCTCGAGTAGGCATGTTTACTTCCTAGGAAAGGATCGAGCGACGAATGACAGCACTTCAACCACTCCGACGTAGCTGCTATCGTGACGTACAAGCATGCAACAGATAAACCAGTCTAGGATGGCACACAGGAGCGGGATTCAGCGGCATGCGTAATCATCATCAAGGTTCCAAGACAAGACGGCTCGAGGCCACGCCGGTACGGAGGCCTCGAGTAGGTCAGCGTGTCGCACCCCTATCGACCCCTACTCTGTCGCCTATGCATATAACCTAGGCCTCCCCTTGGAACAAAGGGGAAGCCCAGGAGAGGATACACAACACAAGACATACGTAGTAGAGCAAACTTACTCCATCTCAGTTCATTCCACGCCTGTATTCACCCCTGTACAAGCACTTAGGTGCAAGACAATACAAACACTCCCCCCCGCTGGACGTAGGGCCTTCTCTTGATCGAACCAGGATGAATCTTTGTGTCTTTTCTTGCATCACCATCTAGAAAGGGGAGCACGCACACACAAGTTTTACTTATTGGTGTGACCCCCCAGGGGGAAAACACCGACAGCACTGGTCCAATTTTTGTTCTCCCCATTGGACTTCATTTGAATTGCCGATTCTCTGGAACCAGTCTTTCCATCCCTTGGTGGGGCTAGGTTAGGAACGGAAAGCATCTTTCCACAGATCTAAGGAGAAATTTTCGGCTCTAAAAGAGATCCTATTTGTCTCTGTGTTTATCAGATCGGTGGGATCTGGGTTTCCCAATGGACCATGGCACTGGAAGTGAGGTTGATCGCTAGGAATCACGATCTTATCGGCTAACTCCTAAAGGGTTTTTAAGGGTGAAGGAACAGAAAAGAAACAAAAAGAAATAAAGTACTCAGTAAAAAGATTCGCCGATGAACGAAGTTGATGGCCATTTCTTCCTGGAAGAGGAAAGAGATCGAAGACTCAGAAGGATTGCTGAAGGAAATCGCCAGAGTTCTTGAGGTTCTTGAACAGTGCCGCCACCAGAAAGGTGAATTTAAGGCTATAGAATGACAAGATGGACAAAGAGTACCGGAGAAGGAGGTATTTATAGGACAAAAGGGCAAGGGCAAATCTGACTTATCTCTATGCCGCATCCGTGAAATTCGAGGGTGTTCAGGTGGATATGGTAACTGTTCACACGATAATCAAGGAATTGTGCAGGTGATTTGACAACGAGCGGTGAAGATATCTTACTGTGCAAGATCGTTTGGTCGGTCCATCTGCAGTCCTCTCTAACGATAATATTGCCGATGAGCACATTCTGGGGAGATTCAGTTCGATAAGATGAGAAATTCGAGGAATCTGCAGGAGAGTCGGGCTGAGGTTGTTTAGATTTGGTGATTGATTACCAAATTGGGAGAAGTAATTGCGGAAAGGCATCATTACTAAGGAGAATTTCAGAGCATTAATGATTTTATACTCCGAAATTGGGGGGCATGTGTTGACACTGTTTTTGGACACGTATCTTTGATACGCACCTGGAGTTAATAAAGTGTGGATCGGCAGGTGAAGTAATTGTGGACAGTCTACAGGGAGAGTTGTCGATGAAGGTTGATACCAATGGGGAAACAATCGGATATGACCAAGTCCAGGAGCGGTGATATGTTCGTGCCGATGACCAATGCTGATGTTTGCCGATGGCTGTAGCAGGCAGTCTGCCGATGGCTCTGAAGAAAAGCGCAGGGGTTGCCGATGGACTCGTAGCCGTGTACCGATCGGTTGCGGAGGATAGTTTAATATTTTCCTTAGTTATTAGAGCTTGTTTTGTATACGAATTCCATTTGATTTGAAATTCGAGTTCTTGTCGTATCTAGTTGTAGTTCTTTTGAGTAGGGTATAAATATAGACCCCGTGGCAATGTAATGAGACATCTATTAATCAATCAAACACAAGTTTTTACTCATATTCCAGCATCTACTTTTTCGACGACTTCGTCATATTTTTCTTTTTACTTTGAGTTCTTAGGAATTCGTCGAGTCAAACTCAGCGAGTTCTCAAGTTCCGCGTGAGCACCTCTTGGCCGTGACATCCCGGCGCATCACTGTTGTCGGGACCAAAGTATTCAAGTTACCACCTTTGTCAATTGTAAGGTCAAATTGGCTGGCACACCTTAACGTTTGAATCGGGTATTAGCCCTTTGTGTTTGCAGATTAGCTTTTGCACCAACATCACCATTTCCTAAGCTAGTCTATCTGAGGTTATCTTTGCAACTTAGTAACTTTACTAGCCTCGACTGACCCGGATTATCACAATCGCAACCACTCGAACCTTGTTCTGAGATGTTTTTGCTGGTATTGATCCAGACTTGGATGCTCAAGTGGAATTTGAAACATTCCAAAAAGTTGGAGATCCAACTACAAGGAGACAGGCAGCCTGATACCACATTGCTATGGTATCTTTCACCTCTCTTTTTTGTTTGATTTGACATGAGGAACATCTCCTGTCCTTTCTTTATCTCTTTTTCTTTTTTATATGGGAAATGATCCCAAATGATAAGTGAATAGGTGTGGAAGTTATAATTGTAAATAAACCAGGATCGAATCTATGGAAGCATTGGTTTATACGTTCCTTTTAGTATCGACTTTAGGGAAATTTTTTTCGCTATCTTCTTCCGAGAACCACCTAAGGTTCCGACTAAGTGCCGGGCGTGCGACCCATCAACCTACTAGCAATAGGGGAGAAAACTTAGCATGTCGCAACAAAAGCGTCAATTCGAGGCGTCAGCAAAACACCGCCGTCTGTTCCTAAAACAAAACCCCTTAGCGCCCCGAGACGGGAGTCGGGGATGGCCCTACGCAGACAGCAGCAGCACCAGCTCTACAAAGTCCGAATCGAATCTTTCGGTTGGCTTTCCCATGAATAAGAATAGTTGGGCGCGGCAAAGCGAGCGCTTCTAGCTGTTTCGCTTGCTTCTTTCTTATTGTGGCGGCTATTATAGCGTGGCTGAAATGAACGAAAAGCGATACTTTAAAATCGATTGATAGATGGCCTGATCTGTTCTGATAGATCGAAAGGGAATCTATCAATAATAAGGGTTGACCTCTTTCTATCCATTGATGATACAAGATATGTCACAGAACCGACCAAACTATAAGAGTTCAAGTGTAGAAACGACCGACAAGCAATCAAGTTTCCAAACTTGAGCCCATATAATCCTGGTAGTCAACTGAAATCACGAAGGACTTCAAACCAACTCGCAACAAACCAAGATCGTAATAGTTCAACATAAACACAGCGAATGTTACATAGTCATTCATTGCCGTCGAAGCGGCACCACATCGGAGTCATTAAGTTATTACAACACATGTTCGAAGTAGCGAAAGCAAAATAATTACACACACTTGTTCAAAGTTCAGTTCACAAGTTCTTGTTATTGCCAGAGTCTACACCATCCTTCCAAAAGCAACAGGTATGAGTTTGTTAGAGAACCGTGCCCAACGGTTAGTCCTCATCCCCAGCGGGATGGAGACAGGTCTTGCAAAAGCCGTCATAAAAGATGTCATCTGCAACAGGTGGGAATAAACCTTGAGTACGAGAATGTACTCAGCTAGACTTACCCGTCTAGTAAAACATAAAAGACACCAAGGATCATGCAAGGCCAATATCAATTAGAGCGAGTTGACTCAACAATTGCCAAAAGCTTGCATTAAAACTAACTTATTGTGGGAGCATCATGTTTATTCATTATCAGCCTACCACTAGATTAGCACCTGTACTAAAGCACTTCACTTTATTATTACAAGCAATAATAACCATATCAAGTTCATCATATGTTCTTCCTTGCTATCATCATTATCATGAACCAAGTTCATTAGTGAATGCTACGTTTGCCGCTGCTCTGTCAAGTTCTCACTGACCGGGAGAGACGGCGATTCGAATCGAATTCCTATCCAGCTAGAGGGTATTCCTAGCACTCACCCAAGCATCCCCCGTCGGAGAGCCAACGGGTCACCTTTGGTACGACTCAGGAATCGCGGCTCTGATCAGCGCCGCACTCCCAGGGCTACCACTCTGCCAGGGAGGTCAGGAATTTTAACTCACCTGCCTTTGGGCTTACGCCAATGGTCCCCCGCACACCGCACTTCCTCCGGTAGTGCGCACTTTATACTTGCCGGTCTTCCGACCTGAGTCATACTACTTGGCTTCGTGGTCGGAACGAGTTATCCGGCCAACTAAGTGTCAGGCATGCATTCAACATGACAAGAGGACGTACAACGGTCGGTCCTTAGCTGCCACAGATGGAGTTACTACAACCTTGCAAAACTCCGCCCGACTTAAGTCAATTTAATCAGGTTTCATCCACGATAGCACATATAGACCATCGTGATCTGACACAACCCTATATCACGCAGGTGACAGGAAATCACCCGACTTCTACCGATTAAGCATGGCTAAGCTGTTACCCAATCCTAACTCTACAACCAGGGTAGGGTAAGTTATATGGACAAGGATGGAGTAAAGAGCAGCAAAGGTTTCATCACAACTCCTATACTTAATGCATCAATAGATATAACATATTCAAGTAAACTTTTGAAAGTAAAGGGATACTTAGGATGCTCCGGGGCTTGCCTTCCACGAACGAGGCTGGCTCGTGGTTCGGGCACTCAACTTCTTCTTCGGGCTCCTCGAGTCCGACTGGCTGGACCTCCACCTCCTGGCTGCCCTCCTGGCCTTCGGGGTTCACTTGGAGCTCGAAGGAAGCGGTCGCGTCCGATGCACCTATTGCATGCTCAACTAATAAGAAGATGCATAAAAGAGGATGAATGCTTGACACATAAATAAACTCACTGGACACGCATTTACGGAGTAATGGTTATAACAAGTTCACACAAGAGGATAAGTTAACTTAGCCCAAAACCTACCATGATAACCTATAACAGCAAGCATCGCATAACAGAACCAGCTCAGTAAAACAGGTCATAACTAATACTAGACAGATCCAACAAACATGAGTGACGACATTCTGGAAAGCTTATAAAATTGTCTACAATTCATCTAGAACCTAAGCCGGAAGGTGCAACCGCTAGCTAAGAACCTAAGCTATCTCTATAACCTAACCAAAGGAGATGGGAGGCTCCGAGGAGCCCAGCATTGAGTTCGCCGGAAAAGATGGTCACGGCGACCCGATTTGGGGAAAGAAGGAAATGGCGGCTCACCGGTGGGTTTCGCGGCGAGCTAGAGGGTGGAGAGTGGAGAGCGGCTCACGGCAGAGCTATGGGTGGAGTTTAGTGGACTGTGATGCAGCGAGGAGCACACACGAGCTCACCGGAGTGAGCTCGCGACGGTGAGCTCGCTGCGGGCGCGCTTCTGGCGAGAGAGGCGAGGCAGAGAGGAAATGGACGCGTCCACTCCACTCAGGGCGTCGCCGTGGAGGACATGCGCGTGCTGGGAGCTGACGAGCGGGGCCAGGAGCGGCGTACGGGCGCCAAATGTCGCCGTTGCTCTGTCGCCGGTCGGCCACGTCGGCGAGCTCGCGTCTGATTTAGAGAACACGATGACCGACTGACAGAGCGACTTCAGCAACGAAAAACTCCCAAACCAGCCCGAGTTAGAAGATGATGCAGTTGACAAAGTTGGAGTTCCAATCGAGTTCTACAACATTGTCAACTAGAGCAAAAGCCAGATTGGCCTGGATTGAGAGATAAAGAGTTTTCAAAACCGATCGAGCAAACTGTTTTCATTCCAGGACTTAGAAAAATTTTCCAACTGTTGGAAACAGCCCCAAATCTGCCTTTTGGGTCAATTTTGAGCTAGTTGTGATCATTTTCATGAGATGGCCCTAAAACAAATTTTGTTCCTTATAAAATTTTCTACAACTTTGCTGTAGAAAGTTTTGACATGCAAACATTTTATGAAACACTTTTTAAAATCCTAAGCAAAAGAGGTTTCTAGAGCCTATTTGTATAAGTATGACTTATGTGACGAGAAGTGATCAACATGAACATTGTTCCCAAGGTTGAGTTAAGCATGGATAAACTAATTACCAAGGCATAGAGCATAAACACAAGCATGGTTCACTCAAGCATAAGCATGGGAAGACTACTTAAACAATTTAAATCACATATTTGCATGGAAAGGTATGACTCAAGGTAAATGATGATCATGACATGCTTGAGTAGAAGATAATGCTCATGCTATGCATGTGATTTATGCAACCATAACACTGGGGTGTTACAGCCCTCCCCCCTTACAAAAATCTCATCCCGAGATTTAAAAGCTTACTGATTTTCGAAGAAGGTTTTGTAAACTTCTTTCAAATAATCCTCCGTCTCCCAAGTGGCATATTCTTCCCCGTGGTTACTCCACAACACTTTGTAGAACTTAACCACACGATTACGAGTCACCCGTTCCTTGCGGTCAAGAACCGCTATAGGTTTTTCTTCATACACCAAGTCCGACTTCAACTTGATATCCTGAACTTCTACTCTTTCCTCCGGAACACGAAGACATTTCTTTAGCTGTGATACGTGGAAGACAGGGAAAATAGCTCGAAGCACAACTGGAAGTTGAACTTTGTATGCTACGTTTCCTTTCCTTTCGAGAATCTGATAAGGTCCCACATAACGAGGTACAAGCTTTCGCTTGACTCCGAACCTTTGTACACCCTTCATCGGAGACACCTTGATACACACATGGTCACCAACTGAAAACTCAATCGGCTTCCTTCTTTTTTCGGCATAACTTTTCTGACGAGCTTGAGCAGCTTCTAGGTGTTGCTGGATGGTACGAACTTGCTGCTCCACTTCGTTCACGAAATCGATGCCATAATACCTTCGCTCTCCGGCTTCTACCCAATTCAACGGGGTTCGACACTTGCGACCGTACAGGGCTTCAATTGGAGCCATCTTGATACTCTCCTGATAACTATTGTTGTAGGAGAACTCAGCTAATGGCAACCACTTAACCCAAGAACCTTTTGAAGAGAGAGCACATGCCCTTAACATATCTTCTAGGATTTGTTTAACCCGTTCAGTTTGACCTGCTGTTTGGGGATGATAAGCAGAGCTACGGACTAAATGAGTACCAATCTGCTCATGCAGATGTTGATATTTGGTAACGCAATTAGAAAATGATCCGCAAGCGCACGGATATTGGTGAGCATTTCACCCGGGAGGTTATCCAGAGTTATCGTATTTATATTTTTACCACTGGGAGAAAGGGTGCATCTGACTAACCAAATCTATTGCTACTATCCCTTTAGGCTACAAAGAATGTTTCTCGATGTGAGCGATATATAGAGAAGACTGCAACCGTAGTCTCGTTCTAACCTTAATAAGGATGATCTATTGTTCTATTGGGGAGGCTCACGGAATCTAGACAACACAAAGGATGTTCGACCCGCACCTATAAACCTACCCGTCCTGCTAACGAGATGTGATCTGCAAAGGTAACTCGGAAATGTCACGTTCCTCGCTACTACCACGGTCCAGCTAGTCAGGGGATATCTATGAGTACCCTAGCCTAAACACCACGTTTACGCTAGCAAGTGATTACTCTAATACTCAACCGGAAGAGGATTAAAGTAAACTCATAAACCAAAGAACAATAAAACAAGAACTTACTAGAATTAGAAGTCGAATTACTAAAGAATCTTAGAAGCAAGCGTCGGGTTAGGAGACTTGATCCCGTAGGTACAACTCGGAGTAGACACCGACAGGCCGACCTTCCTCCGATCCACACCTCCACTCTATCTCTCTCAATCTAGTAGAAACTAGAAGATCTATTTCTACCTTACATTGGTTGCTAAGCCTAAAAAGAAATATTATTTAGAGAAGAGGTTTTCCTTCGAGGGCACCCCTCAATCTCTATGATAATTTATTGTCTTCTCCAGGGGCCAGGGGGGTCTCCTTATATAGTCCTCCTCCTCTATGCGTTTTTGGTTCAGCAGGCGATGTGGTACTAAACTTTCCACCATATCTCATTAAAATGCACTTAGGCCTTAATGGACCAAAATCTGATTTGGGCCCAATTAATCCCGCAGCTCTTTTATATGGAGTCCTTCTTTTATTAATATCTCTTGATTCCGAACTCCAAATATAGCAAATAATATATGCATTTCGATCAGCTCGACAAGATCTTTGCAATGGTGTACTCCATTCTGTGATTGGTGGAAACACCTGGGCGGGCGCCCTGCCCCCGGGCCCGTTCGGCCTCCCGTTCGTTCCCCTGGTTTCTGGACTCTTCTAGATGATAGAAAATTACGCGGCACGTTAATATCTCTATGTAATCCTGACATGTGGGCCTTTCTTCCTTATTTCCTAATAACCCCCTACAGAAATAGACAAACACCAAAACTCGTGGAATTCTGTCAGATAAAACCCTAAGTCTAGATGTTGATTTCATTTGGATCCTTTTCTTTGTTTATTTGATAATTAAATTTGATACTTAAGGACCGTCAACAAACTCCCCCAAGCTTACCTCTTGCTCATCCCTGAGCAAGGATGGACTCAAGAGTTTCTGCAGTGGTTTCATGCCTTAAACGTACACACGCATTCAAACAAGACCTCATCTCTGAGTTTGAATAAACTGTTAAGACTTAAAACTTACTCATTTTACCTTTCACCATGGGGCTTGTAACCGTCACCTGTGTCTTGAGCAGTTAAAAGATAGAACAGTCAAGTCAAGTGCCATGTCTCTTATTCTTTGATCAACTATAGCTCTGGAGTTTTTTTGTAGATTTTCAAATAAAACTCAGAGATTCCTTATATGACTCTCTCAGATCTCTCTTTTGTGGTATTTCTGGATCCTTACCAAGGAAGTAATGGTATATGCCTTCTCTCAAAGTATGTGGTATTTTTGGTATGAGGCATAGTGATATTGCCTTCTCTCTCACCCTACTCTAATAAGGTTCTGATATCTGGAGCTCATAGGTGGGAGACAGCTAATACATACTTACAAGACATTTATTGCATAGTCAAACCATGGATCCAGAGAAACAAGTCAATAAGTCAAATTAAGATGTGCATGTGTGGCGAATGAATGGTGTATGGTGATGATGATAATAGTGGTGAAAGTCTAATTCTACTTTTGCTCTTTTGAGGGGATACATACCTTTCTTGCACTTTGAAGCTTTTTGGGGAGAATGAGATGCTCTATATTTTCTTTTTCTTTCCTCTCAGGTGGGTATCTTGTACCCCTAATTCTACTGTCGGACACTTGTCCATTTTTACCTCTCGTCTTACTTTTTTTTCGAGGTTCCGGGCACTTGCCCCTTTTTATTTCCTCGTATTTTTTCTTCTTTTTTTTAGAGCACTCATCTCCTTAAATAATATAGCAAGTGGTAGTAACCAAGATAACTCAAGCATTTATTTCACAGGGAATAACAGGGATAGGAAAATATTTTTGGCTATTCTCTCCCGGATTAGGAGTAGAATAATTTTGGGTGAATGTGGAGATGGAAATGAGTGGATATATGTGGATGGTACTTCCGGAGTAGAAGTAGCATGTATGAGTGAACGTGCAAGTGAAACTTGATTTTAACCACATGACAAGCTCCTAAGGGTCTACACAGCTTGACCACACTCAATGCTCATAAGCTGTAAAAAGTAAATATGTGGCTCAAAGTCTAGCAAGCATGTATATATGGCTGTGGTAGGATTTTAAACTCTCATCATATAGGAACTCATCATGTGTTATTTTAAAGATTTTTTTCAAAGATAAAATTCTCCAGAATTCTAGCATCTGTAGGAACAGATAAACAACAGCTCAACCTTCCCATATCATATCCGTTAACGACTTAGACTTTAGATCAAGTACTCTTCCCACAAGTTTAGGTTTAGAGCAAGCTTTAAATTATAACAGTTATGCCTAAACTTGAGAGAGATTTCAATTTTAAGAACTAGTCATGGCAGAGCAACTATTCATCATTTCCATGAGAGAGTTTATCATGAGTGTTCATAGCGAACTTTATTTATTTATTTATTTAGCAAATTAAGCAAAGATATATATATATAAGTATAAAATCTTGATTTGGTTTTTCCTGGTTTATGTATATTTATATTTTAATATAGTAAAGTATAAAGATAGATAGATAGATAGATAGATAGATAGATAGATAGATAGATAGATAGATAGATAGATAGATAGATAGATAGATAGATAGATAGATAGATAGATAGATAGATAGAAATACTTATCGGGATAAATGGGGGTGCTCTCCCCCAAGCTGAATTTTGACGTAATTTCTCTTGATGTAGTTAGCAGGTGGCAGAGGTGTACTTGAAAGTCAGCAGCATTTTGACAGCGATTAAAATGTCCTCCGTCTACTAGTCTTCTTGATTCTTAAATCCTGTGGAGCTCAAATAGACAACAAAGCTTTGTGGAACTGGTTAAGTGTTAGCATAAATACCTAGCCTTTATCATGTTGAGCCTCCTCAATAAATGTTATTTATTTAGCAGGATCATGCACTTATTATTTTTATATTTTTTATTGTAAAATGAAAACTTATTTATTTTATTTTTATGCCACCACAATGAATGTACTTATGGGTTTTATGCCATGAGCATACTCACATAGGGCTTACTATTTTTTTAACATTTTTTTATTTTCCTTTTCAAGATAACATGAACCTGATTAACTAAGCAAACTATAATTGAATAATTGAAAGGAAAAGGATAACTACCAAGTTTACCTCTTGGCAAGGCGTTCGGTGTTTTTAAGTCCTCCGAACGGGACTCCTTGTGTTTTCAGTCGTCCTGGGATTCGCTAGGTGGCGTAGTCGGTGATTCCGGCGGCGCCTCTTCTTCGTGTATAACTATCTTCTCTCTCCACACCTAACTAGGTGCTACGGTCTCCTTAGGACAGTTATGTTCAAGTGGTATGTCTTCAGTCCTTATCACTTCTCCTTCGTAGTCTACCCATCCGTCCTTGATGATTTGCCTCCTCTGGTTGCGGTTGCGTTGTCTTCTTCTTGTCCTGACCTGCTTAGAGTCTTCAACTATATAGTTAGGGTCAGTAAAACAGCGGCATACTTTCTCAGAGGAGAAGTGTATGTGGACTTCTCCGGTTCCAATATAGATGATGGCTTTGATAGTGCTGAGGAACTGTCTTCCAAGGATGGTGGGTGGATCATACTCGTCTTCTCCCATGTCAATGACCTGAAAATCATCTATAGCTGAATGTATATTGGTTGTAGGGGGCATGGTTTCATGCAGGAGCTGATAAGTGACTACGGCCATTATGTTGACGTCAGATCCGGTGTCGTAGAGTGTCTTCTGAAAAGAGTATCTTTTGATTGTGCACTCAATGCTTAGAACACCAGGGGCGTCCTTCTTGATCAAGAAAGGTGACTTGAGTCGACGATCTTGACCTCCTTGAACTGTAGTGACCATCTTAGCTGACTCGGTCAACATTTGCTTGTTCCTGTTCCTCCTGTTGGTCCTCTTCCTTGGTTCATGTCGGGGTTGCTCTGAAGTTTGTGTAGTATTGTTCTTGAAGGAAAGACTCCTTCTTCCCCTTGATGTAGAGACTGATCTTGGCAGCATTAGCGTAGATGACAGCTCCAGTGTTTAGGAATGGCCTCCCTAAGATGATGGGTGCCCTCTCCTCAGTACCAGTCTCTATCACCATGAAGTCTGCTAGAGCATACAAGGTACCAACTCGGACGCAGAGGTTCTTCAATATTTCCTTTGGGAAACTGAGTGTCCGATCTGCAACCCTGGGCATAATGTTGACGCTGGAGCCAAAGTCGCAGAGTGCTTCTGGGAAGTCCACCATGCCGATGGAGATCGGGATGACGGGGCGTCCTAGATCACCTCTCTGAGTAATTAGGCCTCTGTTGATTCCAACCTTGATGTTGTTGAGGATGGTTGTAGTAATAGTTGTTATTGTTGTTGATGTAGTTCACGTCCTCAAGCATCTCAGGGCAGTGATTGCCTGAGCGTCCAGTATCTCCAGTGTGTTTGTGCTCGTAGATCCTAGTTCTTCACTTGGTGGAATCTGGGAGTTGTAAAACTCCTTCATATTATGCTCGAAGTGTTCCTGCTCATAGAGACAAGGTAGAGATCAAGTGCATGGGCCCTGTTGGTGGAAAACACCAACAGAACCAAAAGTGTATTTGTTCTTCTCTAACCTTAAGCATAGTGATCAAGACAAAGTTGATGGATCATGAGTGTAGCATTTGTCAGATCAGATGGCTCAACCTAATGGAAAGATAATCTATCTATATTTATGTTTTGTTTATATCTTCCAAAGATTGCATGTGCAATACTTTAGCTTATATGATTAGGAGTGTGGGGTCACGAAGGTAGTACTAAGAACAAAGATTAAGGGACTAAACATGTTGAATTAATTGAGTTGGTTAATTTGGAGTTATAAATCATACATGTTTGTCTCTTTATTTATGTGAATGCCAGAACCAAGGAGGAGCTTATAAAAGTGTTAGTCAAGTACCTTAAGATGTTACCTTACTTGAAGAGTGATGGTACAGTATCACCTTGTGGAAGCTTTCCTTTCTTAGCGGTTGTGCATCGTGTTTGTGGCACCCTCCATGAATCATCTGTTATGAGCTACGTCTTTCTTGTGCAAATTGTTAAACTTCATGTGTCACTTTCTTCATCTCCATTGAGTTTGCATCTCAGGACTTCCCAGGTTGATATTGAAAGTTTTCCTACAGGGGTTAGTCCAACAAAATATACCAATATCTACTTAAGCAGTTTTTAGTTCAGTAACCAAACTAGACTCCATGTCTAATCAGATTAAGGAAGGCTATTTAACCTAAGCACCACGCTTAATTTAAATGCCATTGGAAGTGTGTCGAGTACTTCCAAACTAACACTTACTAGGATAAACAAAGGTTGCATGATGGCTTTTATAGAGATCTACTCAAGTGGAGATGAAGTAGTGTGATTAGTATTTAACAAATTGAGCATGTCTCAAAGGTAAGGACAACCAACATAGCAACATGGCAAAGGATGTTTTATGTAAAGTACTCCCCCAAGCTTGAATTTTGCAAAATTCAAGATTGGATGAATTTAATTTAATGTTGCATGATGATTGGTTGGGCATACCTTGCGCTTGTCATTCATCCGATCTTCTTGCTGCAATCCTAGAAAGGTTAGTGGCAAGAATACCCGAAGGAATATTTCTACAATTATCTTTATATGCTCAATACACAAGGCAATGTTGCAAATAATTAGAAGTGCTTGTTTTAGGACACTAAGCTTGTCCTTGGGGAACCATCAATTAACTCAACGAGATCTGCAATATTTATTATAGACATATGCATCGACAACCGCCCTTTAAAGTTTTTATAAATAGAAAAGAAGAGGGGGTTGGAGATCTCAAATGTGGTAAGGATGGAGAGACAAATTGATTGGAGAGATGTTTTATATGAGCAAGGACTGGGTGAGGTATTTATGAAATAACATCCATGCTCACTGTTGTTTCCCTCATTCTCAAACTCCAAGGATGATTCTTCATGAATGTTTAAAATTCCTCTAGGATTGTCTCTCAAGTTTGTTTTATCTATCCATTCTATGGTGATAGCACATGGATTTTTAATGCCCTCTAGCCATTGATGTTGCTCTTCTCGATCCTCCTTCTTATGCATGGGATGTCTAGAGAGATTCATATGATTATCGGGAGGTTTAAGAGAAAGAGCATAGTAGAATTTATTAAGCTCAAGGAAGGTGTGGATAGCCGAATTATGGGTTTGAAATGTTTGGAAATTGGCTATTGAAACTTGTTTTCCTTGTCTGGGAGATGATTCCTTCTCTATTTCTAAGATTTTTCTATGAAGACTAGTACAAGAAGGATGTCCACGAATGAAGACATACCTTCCTTTACTAATAGATAAAGAAAGAAGGACTCTAGCAAAGGTTATATGATTAAGACCAATGTGAAAATATTTAGGAAAAACATGATCTTGTAGGGCTAGGTCTAAACCAGAATTTATAAAAAGATTAAAAGATTCCCTAGGTGTAACTAAAAGTGCATTATCTTCTTGATTAAAAGATAGGACCTCGGCTATAGAAAAGGGTTGGTTTTGACCTATTGCAATCAACTCCGGACACAGATCATAATTAGGGGCAGGACGTGTTGACTCCCATGGTCTATGGCTGGTCTCCGAAGGTGCAAAAAATTTAATAATAGGTATGGAATTTGAGTTATCCATAAAGATAAAAATAAAAAGATAAAAGAGTAAAAGTATAAAAGTATAATACAGGATAATAGCAAGACTCAAAGTTATCTCAGCAAACCGTCTTTCTCCCTGGCAACGGCGCCAGAAATGCTTGTTGATATTTGGTAACGCAATTAGAAAATGATCCGCAAGCGCACGGATATCGGTGAGCATTTCACCCGGGAGGTTATCCAGAGTTATCGTATTTATATTTTTACCACTGGGAGAAAGGGTGCATCTGACTAACCAAATCTATTGCTACTATCCCTTTAGGCTACAAAGAATGTTTCTCGATGTGAGCGATATATAGAGAAGACTGCAACCGTAGTCTCGTTCTAACCTTAATAAGGATGATCTACTGTTCTATTGGGGAGGCTCACGGAATCTAGACAACACAAAGGATGTTCGACCCGCACCTATAAACCTACCCGTCCTGCTAACGAGATGTGATCTGCAAAGGTAACTCGGAAATGTCACGTTCCTCACTACTACCACGATCCAGCTAGTCAGGGGATATCTATGAGTACCCTAGCCTAAACACCACGTTTACGCTAGCAAGTGATTACTCTAATACTCAACCGGAAGAGGATTAAAGTAAACTCATAAACCAAAGAACAATAAAATAAGAACTTACTATCTCTCTCAATCTAGTAGAAACTAAGTCGAATTACTAAAGAATCTTAGAAGCAAGCGTCGGGTTAGGAGACTTGATCCCGCAGGTACAACTCGGAGTAGACACCGACAGGCCGACCTTCCTCCGATCCACACCTCCACTCTATCTCTCTCAATCTAGTAGAAACTAGAAGATCTATTTCTACATTACATTGGTTGCTAAGCCTAAAAAGAAATATTATTTAGAGAAGAGGTTTTCCTTCGAGGGCACCCCTCAATCTCTATGATAATTTATTGTCTTCTCCAGGGGCCAGGGGGTCTCCTTATATAGTCCTCCTCCTCTATGCGTTTTTGGTTCAGCAGGCGATGTGGTACTAAACTTTCCACCATATCTCATTAAAATGCACTTAGGCCTTAATGGACCAAAATCTGATTTGGGCCCAATTAATCCCGCAGCTCTTTTATATGGAGTCCTTCTTTTATTAATATCTCTTGATTCCGAACTCCAAATATAGCAAATAATATATGCATTTCGATCAGCTCGACGAGATCTTTGCAATGGTGTACTCCATTCTGTGATTGGTGGAAACACCTCGGCGGGCGCCCAAGGGGAGAGGGCGGGCGCCCTGCCCCCGGGCCCGTTCGGCCTCCCGTTCGTTCCCCTGGTTTCTGGACTCTTCTAGATGATAGAAAATTGCGCGGCACGTTAATATCTCTATGTAATCCTGACATGTGGGCCTTTCTTCCTTATTTCCTGATAACCCCCTACAGAAATAGACAAACACCAAAACTCGTGGAATTCTGTCAGATAAAACCCTAAGTCTAGATGTTGATTTCATTTGGATCCTTTTCTTTGTTTTTTTTATAATTAAATTTGATACTTAAGGACCGTCAACAGCAGACATTCCCAAAAACGAGCAGTGAACTGTGGTCCATGATCTGATATGATAGTTCGAGGCACCCCATACTGACGAACAATGTGCTCGAAATACAACTCCGCATATTGATGTGGACGATAGTCAGTTCGAACTGGAATAAATCGAGCAACCTTGGTCAAACGATCTACAATCACCTAGATAGAATCGTAACCCTTGACAGAAGTTGGAAGTCCAACAATGAAATCCATGCTGACTTCTTCCCATTTCCAACCAGGAATTGACAAGGGTTGAAGCAAACCAGCTTTCATGTGAACGACCTTCACACGACAACAATTGTCACAACGAGCGACAAAAGCAGCAATCTCCTTTTTCATCTTTGTCCACCAAAACAAAGGTTTCAGATCCTGATACATCTTGCTACTACCAGGATGGATAGACAATTTGGATGAATGAGCTTCAGATAAGATCTGATTTCGTAGCTCACGGTCTTCTGGGACCACTAGTCGATCCTTGAACCAAAGAATTCCTTTCTCATCGACCCTGAAATGCTTGGTTTCTTCTTCCTTCATTTTTCTCTTTATATGGTGGATGCCTACATCTGTTTGCTGCAATTCGATGACTCGATTGCGAAGAGTACTCTCCAGAGAAATCTGGTTGAGCACAAGTGGATGCATAAGATGGGACAACAACGGATCTTCCACTTGGATAGAGTGACAGTGCGCTTTCCGACTCAAAGCATCGGCAACCACGTTTGCCTTGCCCGGATGATAGTGCACTTGTAGATTGTAATCTTTAATCAACTCAAGCCACCGTCGCTGCCGCATGTTCAGTTCAGGTTGAGTGAAGATATACTTGAGGCTCTTATGATCGGTGTAGATATTACACAGATTACCCAGCAAATAGTGCCTCCAGATTTTCAAAGCATGAACAACTGCCGCCAATTCTAAGTCATGAGTAGGGTACTTGACTTCATGCTTTCGAAGTTGGTGTGAGGCATACATGATAACACGACCTTCTTGCATCAACACACAGCCTAAACCAATACCCGACACGTCGCAGAAGACATCGAAGGGCTTCTCGATATCAGGCTGAGCTAGGACAGGAGCTGATGTCAGCAATGTCCTCAACTTGTGGAATGCCTCTTCACACTCAGGCGTCCACACAAACTTCTCATCTTTCTGAAGTAGACGAGTCATAGGCTTGGATATTTTTGAAAATTCTGGAATGAATCGACGGTAATACCCAGCCAAACCGAGAAAACTCCGAACCTCGTGTACCGAAGTTGGAACTTTCCAATCCAGCACTTCTTGCACCTTAGCCAGATCCAAGGATATGCCTTCTTCAGATAAGAAATGGCCCAAGAAAGGTACTTTCTTTAGCCAGAACTTGCATTTGCTGAATTTCGCATAAAGCTGATGTTCACGCAGACGCGACAACACCACACACAGATGCTCTGCATGCTCCTCATCATTGCAAGAATATACAAGGATATCGTCAATGAAGACCACCACAAACTTGTCCAATTCGGGCATGAACACCGAGTTCATGAGGTACATGAAGTGAGCAGGTGCATTTGTAAGACCGAAGGACATGACGAGATACTCATACAACCCATACCTCGTCGAGAAAGCTGTCTTAGGTACATCTTCAGGACGGATCTTGATCTGATGGTACCCAGATCGGAAATCAATCTTGGAGAATACCTTGGCTCTAGACAACTGATCAAACAAAATATCAATGCGAGGAAGAGGGTATTTATTCTTGATGGTCACCGCATTTAGGGGACGATAGTCCACACACATGCGCAAAGATTGATCCTTCTTCTTCACAAAGATAGCCGGACAACCCCATGGAGAAGAACTAGGATGGATAAGACCCTTCTTCAACAACTCATTCAACTGGGTCTTAAGCTCAGCTAGCTCATTGGGTGGCATTCTATAAGGTCTTCTAGAGATAGGAGCGGTACCGGGAATCAATTCAATTTTGAACTCCACATCCCGATCCGGAGGAAGCCCAGGCAAATCATCAGGAAATACATCCGGAAACTCACACACCACTGAAATGTCCTGAATAGCCTTAGATGTAACTGCATTCACAGTGCTATGGATTTGAATATCACGAGGGAGTTGCACTAGAAATGCCTCCTTGGTATTCGGGTCTTTCAACATCACTACACGAGTGGTGGTGTCGATAAGAACTCCATTGCCACTCATCCACTTCATCCCCAGAATTACATCTATGCCCACACCGGGTAGAACAACCAAATCAGCAAGAAACTGACGGCCACCTATTTCCAGAGTTGCCCCCAATACCACTTGATTGGTGGAAATATCATTTCTCGCAGCACTAATACAATAACTGCCCTTATCAAGTGTAAATGCCTTGAGATTATGCTTAGACACAAATTCGGAACTCACAAAAGAATGTGATGCTCCTGAATCAAAAAGCACAAATGCGTCACATTGGTTAACCAGAAACTTACCAGCCGTAACTACCTCACCAGCAAGGATTGCTTCCACAGTGGTGTAGTGAACACGCCCCTGACGGACGTTCCCTTGATTGACCTTCTTTGGCGGGTAAGGATAGTTGCTCTGCCAATGACCGGTCTGATTGCAGTTCCAGCACGGACGGTTGGCAGGTGGAGTCTTGGCATAGTTGGGACCCGTGTTACCCCTAGGAAGAGCAATGGAGTAACCCTTGCGGAAACCCGTCTTGGCCTGATTCTTCTTCACAGGCGGACGATACCGCTGGTTAGGAGTTGGAGCACGGATCGGTGGTCTAGCTACCACTGGAGCCTTGGACTGAGATGCCCCTACCCCGGCTTCAAAAGCCCTCTTGCGAGTCTTGGTCGCAGTGTACACAGTGTTATAGTTCTCTTGAGTGAGAGCATCACTGACAAACTCATTGAAAGTTGCACACTTAGTGCGGCCCATAGTCTTCAGCAACTTGGGCCCAAACCCCGCTTGAAACTAGCAATCTTTTTCGCCTCAGTGTTCACAAACTCAGGAGCATACCTAGACAAATGATTGAAAGCATGCAAATACTACTTCATAGTTTTGTTGCCCTGAGTTAACTACATAAACTCGGTATGCTTCATCTCCATGACACCGGGAGGAATGAAATGCCCCTTGAAAGTCTCACGAAAAAGATTCCAGTCAAACATAGTGTCGGCTGGAAGAGCTTCCCGATACTGATTCCACTAGATGCCTGCTGGACCTTGCAGTTGATGAGCTGCATACTCTGCCTTCAAACCTTCAGTCAACCGAATCAAGCAGAACTTTTGTTCCACCGTGTTCAGCCATTGTTCAGCTTGAAGGGGTTCTTCAGCTTCTCTGAAAGGTGGGGGCTTCGTATCCATGAAGTCCTTGAAGCTACTGTACTGGTTAGGAGCTGGCCCTTCATGTGCATTATTGTCTGTATGTGAACACTCGGGATAACAGTGCCACCAAGAGGGCTATAATGGCTCTGGCTTTAACTTAGTATGAAGACATTTTCTAGTTTGTTAGAGGTTACCTGTAAGGGCGCTAGAGGGGCTTGCCGTTTTGGGTATAGTGCGGCCTCTGTCCTTATGTGTATAGGCTGCGCGTCATTGTGTCGTTTGGAAGGGGGCTCTACATCTCCGCGCCATGGAAACCTTGCGGCTCTAACTTGTTAGACAAACTTTTAAAAGCCTTCATAGTGATCCCTGCCAACCTCCCTAGGAAGGGGGTTAAGAGACTAGCTACCTCCGGCAAAAGGGTAAATCATGACTCATGGGTAAGGATGTGCAACCTCTGCAGAGTGTTTAAAACTGGTATGTGTGGACTTTCTAGGCCCACATATTGCTTCTGATATTGTTACCCCTAGTCAACTGTCCTTATGAAGAATTGAGTTTGAAGTTTAGTTACCATTCCACGATACTCTGATATAAGTGTTTATTATAAGTATGTTTCTGTCATATTAACATTGGTTTCTGATACTGTTCCTTCTCTTATTGTATGTGTGGACTTTTTGGGTACACATATGGCTAGCCTGGTTTTGTTCTTTAAAACTAGGTGTGATAGTACACATGAGTGTACGTGTGTTGACACCGTTTTTGGGCACGTGTCTAGGATGGCAGGATAAGGTGGCAGTACGATGCGGGTTGCCGATGAGGATGGTTGCCGATGAGGGAGAAGTTGAATGTGACAGGCAGTAATATGGTGCCGATGGCTAGATAAGAAAGTCTGCCGATGACTATGGCAAAGGATCTGCCGATGATGCAAAGGAGGAGTCTGGAAGCTGCCGGTCGTTATATGGAGGAGTTTCGGTTTGTCACGAGGGATAGTTTTGTTATTTCCTTGATTATTTGCATCGTTTTGTATACGGATTCCGTATAATTTGGAATTCGAGTTCTAATCGTGTCTGGTTGTAGCTCTTTGAGCAGGGTATAAATATAGACCCTAGGGCCTTGTAAGATCAATCAAGAAATCAATCAAACACACGTTTTTACTCATATTCCAGCATCTACTTTTCGACGACTTCGTCATACTTTTTCCTTTTATTACGACTTCTTAAGAATTCGTCGACTTAAGCTCGGCGTGTTCTCGAGTTCCGCGTGAGTACCTCTTAGCCGTGAAATCCGGGCGCATCGCTGTTGTCAGGACTAAAGTATTCGAGTTATCACCTTTGCCGATAGTAAGGTCAAATCGGCTGGCACGCCTTAACGTTTGAATCGGGTATTAGCCCTTTGTGTTTGCAGATCAGTTTTGCATCAACACATCTTTTGGCACGCCCGGTGGGACAGATTCAAGATCAAGATCAACATGTCGATCTCCGACCTCGATCAAGAGAACGTCATCCCCGTGACGGAGGCCAACCTCAAGGATGAGCAGAAGCAAGCTATTGCCCAAGCCATGGAAGAATTCAAGCAGCAATGCCTGAGGTCTTTCAGCATAAACAGGAGCGGCGAAGTGGTCCAGAAAGATGCACTGCCGGCACCACGACAGGTTACCTTTGACGCCAATCCTGGCAAGCTTCAAGATATGGTTGACAATGCCATCAATCGAGCATTAATTAACCAAGCTGGTGTACTGTCTAATACGGTTTTCAATGCCGTGGCAAGAACGTTCAAGGAAGGACAAATCCCACCAGATTATGTGGGCCCCTCCCATCATCAGCCAACGGCACCAGAGGTCATGGCTCCATCGGCTGCCTTGACGAATGCAAGTGCACAATCGGCCGTCCCTCCAAGTACATCGGGGACTACTGGTGCACTATCTATGCCGATGGCAACCAACCCACAAATTTCAGTTGGGCAGCATAAACTGACAACAGATATGTTGGCATCGGCAATGTCAGGGTTGACTCTTCCCCCCAACTGGTGGGGTTACGGTATGCCTCCAGAGCTGACGCCGGGAACATCACAAATAACTGACATGAGGGGCAAAACTCCTATGACATCGGCACCTCCCAATGTGCCGGTGAACCAGAGTCCTCGGTATACCACAACCACTACTGCAAGGCCTCACACTGGGAATCCTCAAGATTCAATGTTCCAGATGCCCAACGCATCGGCAGAGTCAATGCTGATGCAACAGAGGCCTATGGCCCAGTCGGGGTATGTCAATTCAACGACGGTACCCAATTACCAATCATCGGCAGCACCTATGCCGATGAACGCTAATAATGGATGGCTTGGACAGCAAGCCTTTCCACAATCACCCCAGCAGAGTTACCAGACTACAGGGTTCCAGCAAGGGCAGGTCTATCCCGGGTTCCAAGGACAGGGGATTCCCAACCAGCCAATGAATTTTGGACAGCAACTCGGACGACAGCCAATCGGTGGACAGCAGTTTGGTGGTCCGCAGATTGGAGGACAGGTGATCAATACAATGTTCCGTGCAGATCACGTCCCGAACAGACACGTGGAGGTTCGCCACCAAGTGCCAGATCCGCAGCCGCCTCATCGGCAAGATGCCGATGCATATTGGGCCGATAAGATTGCTGAAGTAATGAGGGAACAATTTGGGATAAAACCCAAAGTCAACACTTATTCTTATCGGACACCATATCCTCCCGCGTATGATTTGATCCCGCTTCCACATCGGTACAAGGTACCGGATTTTACAAAGTTTTCCGGACAGGACGACACGTCAACCATGGAGCATGTCAACAGGTTCATTATTCAATGTGGAGAGGCTGGTAACAGGGACGAATTGAGGGTTCGTCTATTTTCGTCATCATTGTCTGGATCGGCCTTTACTTGGTTCATATCATTACCTCCCAACTCAGTAATTACTTGGGCCGATCTAGAGAAGCAATTCCACAAATACTTCTTCTCGGGGGTTCATGAGAAGAAGATCACCGACTTGGTCAAGTTGAGGCAACGTAATGATGAGTCGGTTGAGGGATTTGTGCAGAGGATACGAGAGGTCAAGAATAAATGCTATAGCCTGGTTCTGGATGATCGGCAGCTAGCCGATTTGGCTTTCCAGGGTTTGTGGCCACATATCAGGGATAAGTATGCCTCTCAGGAGTTCGAAAGTTTAAGTCATTTGGTGCAGAGGATTTCTGATCAAGACATCAAGCCTTTCGAGCCTAAGAGAGCATGGAATAAGAAAGTGTCGTTTGTTGATGAAGCCACAAGCTCAGATTCTGATAAAGAACCAGTAATCGGTTTGGCAGAGTGGGTAAAAAACAAGAAGCCGATGTCTTGTCCTTTTGGGCAGAAGGAACCAGAGAAGTTTGCTTTTGACACCGCTAAGGCTGATAGGATATTTGACTTTCTACTTCAGGAAGGTCAGATCAAACTGTCACCTAACCATGTGATCCCATCGGCAGAAGAGTTGAAGAGGATGAGATATTGCAAGTGGCATAATGCAACTTCCCATGACACCAACGAGTGCAAAGTATTCAGACAGCAGCTGCAATCGGCTATAGAGTCAGGGAGAATCAAGTTTGACAATTCCAAAGCCCAGAAGCCGATGAAGATAGACCAACATCCTTTCCCGACAAACATGTTGGGTGCTAAGGGGAAGGCTAAGGTCTTAACATCGGAGACAGCTGAGAAGAGTGCATCGGTAGATCCTCAGCATCAAGTTACTACTGCCGATGCAAGAAGTAAGGGCTTGGTCCAGGAAGGAACTAGCTCAGGAAGGCTTCCTCGATCTGGTATCGTCATAACTCATAGAAGGCCTCGAGAAAAATGGCAACAACGGGAAGATCGGTATCGGCGCCAGCAGGAAGATTATCGACGGGAAGAAGAAAGACGCCGACAGGAGTGGAATCGGCACTGGGATCATTGGAATTGTCCATTCTTCATCCATTGTTGGGAGGAAAATATCAAGCTTCCTACTGTCAGAGACTGCCCTGAGTGCAACGGTTATGATCGGTACGATAGGATCGATCGGCATTATCATGATGATGAACGGCGATTTAATGGGCCGATCAGAGGAAGGGTGTCAGTTCATGACCGGCTGGGGGGCAGATTTAGTGGGCACAACAGACTTAGTGACCGTGTCCAGTATTTTCCCAGGAACCAAGAGGAGCTCGAGGGAATGGCTGATGCGCGGGTTCCCGATGAATTCATATTTTGCAGGGATGCTAACATGCATCGTATGGAGTCAAGGGAGAACCGACGCCCGACGGCAAGGCAAAGGCCACTTCCTCCATGGTGCCCTCGAGGATTAACCAAGACATAGAAAAGGAGATTGCAACGTGAAAGGCAAGAAGAGCTAAACAAGGGAGAGAACTCTGGAAGTCGGCAGCCGTCAGACACTAAGAGGGAAGGTCCATCGGCAGGCGTCAACATGGTCTTCATGTTGCCGATGGAGTTTCTTGCACCAGCCAGTGATGATGAGTTGGAATTTTCTGATCAGATAGCTTAGTTGGCTCTGGATCCGATGACGGCTATCTTTGAGAAACCTGCCAATGACGAGAGGCAGCATCTTAAAGCTCTGTTCCTCAAAGGAAGGGTTGATGGGCAGCCAATGACCAAGATCCTAGTTGATGGTGGAGCTGCTATTAATATTATGCCGTATGCAGTATATCGGAAGCTTGGGAAAGGGGATCAAGATTTGACCAAGACCGATATGATGCTCAAAGACTTTGAAGGAAACGTGTCTCCAGTCAAGGGGGCGATATGTGCAGAGTTGACCATCGGCAGCAAAACCTTGCCGACAACTTTTTTCGTGATCAGCGGAAAAGGTGCCTACAACTTATTATTGGGAAGAGATTGGATTCATGCCAATTGTTGTATCCCATCTACAATGCATCAGTGCTTGGTTCAGTGGGTAGGTGACAAGATTGAGATTGTCCCATGAGATTCTTCTTATGTTATCGCATCGGCAGAAGCGGATACTTACGAAAGGACCAGGTGCATTTCAGGAGAAGTTTGGGAGAAAGATTTTCTCAAAGTAGCCGATTATGAGATTCCACCGATCCAAGCAGTCGGTTCTGACGACGGTTTTTAATGGATAGATTCGCCGATGATGGAAAATTAGGCCAGGGATTCACATCGGCCGATGATTTGGTAGAAGTAGATATAGGTAGTGGTGATAAGCCTAGGCCTACTTTTATTAGTGCTAAATTAGATCCTGAGTGTAAGCGACAATTGACTAGTTTGTTAAAGGAATATAAAGATTGCTTTGCTTGGGATTATACAGAGATGCCTGGTTTAGACCGATCAATTGTTGAACATCGGTTACCCATCAAGTCTGGATTTCGGCCACATCAGCAACCAGCCCGCCGATGTAATCCTAACATTCTACCTGATATTAAGGCCGAAATCACTAAACTTATTGAAGCTAAGTTTATTCGGCAGTGTCGGTATGCCGAATGGATTTCCAATGTTGTTCCGGTTTACAAGAAGAACGGGAAGCTTCGGGTGTGCATTGATTTCAGGAATCTCAATAAAGCTACGCCGATGGATGGATACCCAATGCCTGTCGCCGATCTACTGGTTGATGCTGCGGCTGGCCATCGGGTCATCAGCTTCATGGATGGTAATGCAGGTTACAATCAAATATTCATGGCGGAGGAGGATATTCCAAAAACCGCATTCAGGTGTCCTGGTCATGTTGGGCTATTTGAATGGATAGTCATGACTTTTGGGTTGAAGAATGCTGGTGCTACTTATCAAAGGGCTATGAATTTTATATTTCATGAGTTCATCGGCAAGCTCGTAGAGATTTATATTGATGATGTGGTGGTTAAGTCTGGAGATTTCTCAAAGCATCTTGCCGATTTACAAAAAGTGTTAGAGTGCGCAAGGAAGCATGGATTGAAGATGAATCCCAACAAGTGTGCATTTGGTGTATCGGCAGGGCAGTTTTTTGGTTTCATGGTACATCAGAGGGGTATTGAAATTAGTCGAAGATCTATTGATGCCATCAATAAAATAGTGGCCCCTACCAACAAAACCGAGCTCCAATCCTTGATCGGCAAGGTAAATTTTATCAGGAGATTTGTATCGAATTTGTCTGGTAGGATTCGTGCTTTCAGTCCACTTCTTAAATTGAAAGCCGATCAAGAGTTTATTTGGGGAGAAGAACAGCAGTTGGCTCTGGATGAAATCAAGAAGTATCTAGTAAATCCTCCAGTTCTAGTTCCACCTCAACAAGGGAAGCCCTTCAGATTGTATTTATCTACCGATGGATCGGTTATCGGTTCAGCTTTAGTTCAAGAATTTGAAGGGAAAGAAAGGGTAATTTATTATTTGAGTAGGAGGTTGATTGATGCTGAAACCAGGTATTCGGCCATTGAGAAACTATGCTTATGCTTATATTTTTCATGTATCAAGCTGAGACATTACCTGTTATCGGCCGAATGCACTGTTATTTGCAAAGATGACGTGGTCCGATACATGCTATCTATGCCGATTATGAGTGGTAGGATCGGTAAATGGATTTTAGCGCTGTCGGAGTTCGATTTGCGTTACGAATCGGCTAAGGCAGTCAAAGGGCAGATTATGGCCGATTTTGTGACTCAGCATTGCGGTCTAGTGGAAACCTTGGAAATTGCACCCTGGACGCTCTTCTTTGATGGATCTACCTGTGACCGGGGGGCAGGAATCGGCATTGTATTAGTTTCCCCTAAGGGGAGGAAGTATGAGTTTTCCTTGCCGATTGTTGCTACATCAACAAATAATCAGGCTGAGTATCAAGCTCTGATCAAGGGATTCGAGTTGTAAGAGAAGTTCGTGCTGATCCTGTTGAAATATTTGGGGATTCTATGTTGGTTATAAATCAATTGGCCGGAAGCTATGAATGCCGAAGTGAAGTTCTCATAACCTATTTCGAGAGAAGTATGCAACTGTTAAAGGAATTCAAGGACTTCCGATTGGAGCATGTTCCCCGATTGCATAATGAAGACGCTAATCGGTTAGCTCAGCATGCCTCGGGATATCAGCCAATGATTAATGCGACATCGGCAGTCGGTGCCGGTGATTGGAGGAAAGAAATTATTGATTATCTAAAAGATCCATCCAAAAAAGTTGAAAGACGGGTTCGATTTCAGGCAACCAAGTATGTGCTCCTTGAAAATGAATTGTATTATCGAACTATCGATGGAATTCTTCTCCGATGCTTGGGTGATGATGAAGCCAGAAGTTTGATGGGGGAAATCCATGAAGGAGTGTGTGGAGCGCATCAGTCAGCTTTTAAGATGAAGTGGATGATTCGAAGGAATGGATATTTTTGGCCAACCATACTTGAAGATTGTTTTAAATATTTCAAGGGATGTCAAGGTTGTCAAAAGTTTGGTAATATCCAGAGAGCACCTGCATCGGCTATGAATCCTATAATAAAGCCTTGGCCGTTCCGGGGATGGGCCATCGATCTGATCGGCCAGATTTATCCACCATCTAGCAAAGGGCATAAGTTCATTCTAGTTGCCACTGACTATTTCACTAAGTGGGTTGAAGCTATTCCTTTGAAGAAAGTCACATCGGCCAATATGATTGATTTTGTGAAGGAGCATATTATTTACCGATTTGGGATTCCCCAAACGATTACTACCGATCAGGGCACCATGTTCACATCGGGGGAGTTCGATGAATTCGCAATCGGTATGGGAATTAAAGTGTTGAATTCTTCTCCTTATTATGCCCAAGCCAATGGGCAGGCCGAAGCGTCTAACAAAGGAATTATCAAGCTTATTAAACGGAAGATTGAAGAAAATCCTAAGCGGTGGCATACATTATTAAATGAAGCATTGTGGTCTTATCGGATGGCTTGTCATGGATCGACCAAGGTATCACCCTATCAATTGGTGTATGGACATGATGCAGTGTTGCCTTGGGAAATTAAGGCTGGATCTAGGCGATTATCTTTTCAAGATCAATTAACTTCTGATGGTTATGCCACTTTGATGACCGATGAATTGGACGATCAAGCAGGGCATCGGTTAAAAGCTTTAATGAGTATAGAAGAGAATAAGAAAAGAGTTGCTAGATGGTATGATAAGAAGGTGAAGGCTAAAGAGTTTGCCGATGGGGATTTGGTATGGAAATTAATTTTACCAATTGGGACCAAAAGCTCGAAGTTTGGAAAGTGGTCTCCTAATTGGGAGGGTCCTTATCGGATAAGTCGATCGGCTCCTGGTAATGCCTACATTCTAGAAACCCTCGAAGGAATTGAATTTCCCAAAACATTAAACGGCAAATATTTAAAGAAGTACTACCCCAGTATATGGGTCGATGCATAGAAGTTTAGGTGCCGATAACAATCCTATCGGCTGGATCCAAATGCTTAGGGACAAGACTTGGTGTTTCAAAAGTTTAGGCGCCGATAACAGTCCTATCGGCTAGACTAAAAGCTGAGGAAGCAGGAGAGCGCAGATACAATGCCGATGGAAACTCTATGTGTTAAGCAGCGTCTGGATAGCCGATATAGCACGTAGCCGAATTTGGTTGGCTGCTTCTATCTCCTTGATGTCATCATCGGCAGAACCTTCTATCGGCTTCAGCTTCTTCTTCAGTTGGAGTGCCTTGCGACCATGAACATTTCGCTCGTGCTCAAGAAGTCTGATGGTCTCTGGCAATTCGTTCTCTTCCTGTTGGGCTTGGGATAAGGCGTTCTCCACTTCCTTGAGTTCCGCCAACAGAGATTCTCTTCTTGCCGATAGATCGGATATCTTCTGCTTCAGCGCATCTCCTGAAGATTTCAGGATACCGATGTTCTTGTGCTTCTCATCGGTCAAAAGCTTTTCTTTCCTCATTTCATCGGAGAGTTGAGTCTGAGCGGCTCTATCGGCAAGCCGCCGAGAAGCTCTTTGGTACTGCAGCTGGCGACTCTCCAGATGAGCGGCTTGGAACAGGATTTCTTCAACATCGGCTGGGACTTGGCCTCTAAGAGTTCTGAATAGGGTCTTGGTAGGGTCGGAATCGTCAACCAATTGCGCTGTGTCCTGGTGAAGGAGAGCTGACAATTCTTCCAGCCTGACCCTGACCTCTGCCGATGTGATGCCGACCGACTGAGAAGTGCTTGCTTCTTCACCTTCTTCTTCAGAGAAATCGATGGCGAAGGAGAACAGGCTATCGGGAGAATCTTGTTCCTGGGAGGGAAAGCAAAATTAGCTCATACTTAGAGAATCGGCAAATAATGCTGGCGGTAAACAGTGACTTACTTGCTTCAAGGCGATCTCTTGCCTTGGACTGGGAGGTGCTGACGGAGCTGCGGGCTGACCGGCCAAAGATGCCGATGGAACTACAGGTTGATCGGCTAAGGTTGCCGATGGGACGATACCGACCGAAAGAAGACAAGAAAGATTATGAGACTAAATAAGAATAAGTTCATTGGTAGCGATATTGTTAAAGTATGTTACCTGGAGGAGGGACAACAATTGTCTGAATCGGGAGAACTGCCGATGGTATAATTGGACCCACCGGGCCAGTTGTTTGTTCACCCGTGTCAGCTGATGTACCTTCTGTTTGAGATCCTTCCTGTTGGGGTTCTTCTATCTGTGGTGCTTCCTGCATAGGTGGGGGAGATGGTGCTTGCTGTGGCTGGGCTTCTGGAGAAGAAGGAGAAGACTCCACCGGAATTGGAGATACCGGAGGAGGAGGGGGAGTTGCTACCTTCTGGCGCTTTGTTCCAGTCTTAGCACCCGTGGTACCCTTCCTCTTTGGCTGGCTGGACTGGGTGACATCGGCACCTTGACGTGTGACCTTTGCCGATGCACTGGTTTGCTGCAATAACGAACAAGGGTTTATAAGTATAAATAAAGCCGATATAAAGATAGTCAGCGTAAAAGATAAAGATTTGACAAATTGCCTTGAAAGCCCGCGCCAGAGTGGGAGCAGCTACCGTTGGTGATGTCTGGGTTCTCCTAGTCGTAACTTTCCTGAGGCGCACACCCCGATGCACGATGGAAGCCAGAGTGGGAGCATTGTGGCCGATTGAGGAAATCGGGACTGATGGAAACAAGTCGATCGGCTTGCCACTCCTGCTAACCGATGAGGGGGTGTTATCAACCTGCAAAAGGAATACAAGGGTAAGCTACTGATGGAAATAATGTTGAAGAAATGAAACATCGGTTGGAGATATTTACAGTGTCATCGGGAATTTCGTATTCGGAGTCGATCATGCCGCGGTATGAAAGGGCCGATCTGCAGAATAGATGCTCTTTCCATTCTGCCCACCATAACTTGTATGCCTGAGTGATAAAAGCAGCCGGAACCCATTCTGATAGGTCTACATCTGTATCGGTGTTTGGTGGTAGTTGGGCTACTCCACTCCACTCAAGAAAGTTATTGATAGTTTCTCTGGGTTTTATCACATCGGCATAAGGAAGTGCGATTGGCAACTGGCCGAAAGCTAACTGGCGAGCTAATGCCAATGGATTGTAAAATTCATAAGTCTGGGGAGAAGTTTTTGTGCTACCGAAGAAATTCATTGGAATGGCTCTGGGAGTCACAATTGCCATCATCGCCTCGTTGTCCCTGTCGAGAGCTTCATCAAATGGATTGAAGGTCAGAGGGAGCATGCTATCTGGGTCATCATAAGCCAACCATGGTCGTTCATCTCTGGCCAAACCCTCATACAGAGTCTCGAAGAATCGGCCAATTTGATCCGGATTACTCCCTGAACCAGGTAGGACTATGACGGCTTCGCCAAAGTTCAAGGGGGCACGCGTTGCCGATTCCTCTTCACCCAACACATGATTTTCGGCTATATCTCTTGGGAAGTGCTGTGAGAACAAGTTGAAATCAAGGCGCTTATGCAGGTGCAGATTGAGCCACATATTAATAAACCACCAGGGGCCTCCCAAGTTGCCGATGGATTGGCCAAGCAGGAGTTTCTGGGCTACCTGATGGAGAAGGTGGTAAACGGCGCCAAGCAAGTATCGGCCGAGAGGAAATTGGCCACCGTTAGCCAGTCTCTCTGCTGCCGATAGATAGACGGAAGTCGGTCCTGCCGATGGACCACAGAATACAAACTTGTCCAGCCACATGTTCAGAAAGGTGGTTTGCTCCTTTATGGTGACAGGCCCTCTCCCGCGGTACTTCTGAATGTACCCTGACCAACCGCCGATAGCGCGAGTCTCCACTTTGGCACTGGGGGCAGTATCAAAAAAGTGGGTGCTATCGGCAGAAGATATATCTAGCCCAGTGAGCATGGCTACATCGGCAAGGGTAGGAGAAGCAGGGCCGTGGCCAAAAACAAAAGCATTGAGGGTGTCTGACCAAAAGTAGGACGCAGCTATCAGCAGTGACTCGTTCCAGTGCATATCGGCAATGGATAGCCTAATGCATTGGGCTAGCTTCCTTTCACCCCACTGGACTTCATAAGAATTGCTGACCCTCAAGAACCAGTCTTTGCACCCTACGGTAGGGCTGGGCCAAGAGCGAAAAGTGTCTTTCCACAGATCTAAAGAAAAGTTTTCAGCTCTAAAGGGGATCCTATTGGTTTCTGCGTTGATAAGGTTGGTTGGATCTGAATCCCCTAGAGGGCCGAGACATTGAAGGTGTGGTTGATCGGTGGGGATGACAATTTTATTGGACAACTCCTAGTGATTTTGGGGGAATAAAAATACAAAGAAAAAGGAAAAGGAGAATATTCAGTAAGATGAATCGCGGATGAACAGGAATAAAAAAAATACAGAAGATGAGATGGAGATCTGACCTCAGGGACGACGAAGCCAATGGCCATCTTGTCGTGAAGAGGACGTTGGAGGGCACCGGAGTTGACGAAGAGAAGTGCTTGTCGGAGGTCTTGAAGGTTGTAAATGGCGCCGCCGCTGGAAAAGTAAAGTTGGGTAGTATAATGGTGTGATGGGGAAGGAGTACCCAAGAAGGAACTATTTATAGGACAAGATGGGCAAGGGCAAATCCGACTTATCTCTTTGCCGCATCCGAGAAACCCGAGGGTACTCAGGTGGATATGGTAACTGTTCGCACTGTAATCCAGGGATTGTGCAGGTGATTTGACGGGAAGCGGTCATTATCTGAAGATATTTTACTGTGCGAGATCTCCTGGTCGGTCCATCGGCGATATTCTATAACGGTCATCTTGCCGATGGGCGGATAGAGGGGAAGTAATCGTTTTTGCGAATATCCTGGTCAGAGCATCGACAGATCTTTGTAACGGTATTGTTGCCGATGTACGATTGAGAAAGATGCCCGTTTAGGAAGTTGGGGATTTCGAGGAATATGCGGAGGATTAGGATCAGAGTTGTCCAGATTGAGGTTGTCGGTTACCAGATTAGGAGCATTAATTGCGGGAGAAAGCATCATTATTGCAGAGAATTTCGGAGCATTAATAGTTTTATACTCCGAAACTGGGGGGCATGTGTTGACACCATTTTTGGGCACGTGTCTAGGATGGCAGGATAAGGTGGCAGTACGATGCGGGTTGCCGATGAGGATGGTTGCCGATGAGGGAGAAGTTGAATGTGACAGGCAGTAATATGGTGCCGATGGCTAGATAAGAAAGTCTGCCGATGACTATGGCAAAGGATCTGCCGATGATGCAAAGGAGGAGTCTGGAAGCTGCCGGTCG